>NC_044569.1:4823831-5024380 GCF_007565055.1 Rhinopithecus roxellana | reverse complement strand
TTAGCCGGGGGTGGTGGTGGGCACATGTAATCCAGCACTCGGGAGGCTGAGGCAGGAGCTTGCTTGAACCCGGAGGCGGAAGTCTGCAGTGAGCCGAGATCACGCCAATGCAGCAATTAGTCGCTGTGGGACAGCCAAGACTCGGTCTCACAGAAACATAAATACATAAAACAAATAAGAGTAATATTAAATATTACAAATCAAATGTCGTATGTGAAAAATCTTCAAAACGTACTTTTGAGTTCTAGATAAATAATATCTTAAACAGTACAATATATTGAACTTTAAATGTTATTTATATTAAACAACGCAGGTGAAGCACCTTTCCTGCTAACAGTCTAATTGATTAAACACGTGTCAGTGCAGGTTACATTACCACATATCCAAATAGGAAATCATAACAAAACAACAGATGCTGAGGGACTAAGGAGATTTTGACAATGCTAGAATTTCCATCTTTCTTTAATGGAAAGTAGTTACTATGTAGCCTTTTCAAAGTCAGGCTCCTGTACAGGAAATTAACCATCTTTGGGCCTCCCTGCACGAATTTGTTTCTTCTGTTTTCAAATAAGGATTTGTAAATCTCAGTGCATAAAATTGCTTCACCACAACTATCACCGTGAATAATGTAGTGTACCCAAGCACAGTACTGCATTTGTAGGGCGTGATGGTAGACGCAGGAGGATTCGTCTTCAAGGGAAGGCCACCGAACCCACACTTAGAATAAAATGACAGTCACAAATGAGAACACACGGTTGGAGCCCACAAAGTGTGGAAGTGTAAAGAGTGAGTGAGACAACAGACAATTGTCATCTGCTTTGTTCGAACATGAAAGGAGAGAGCCATTTTGTTTAATGGTCGGGGAGACGTTTAGGAGCGTCAGAGCCCGAATATAGGGAAAGGAGACAAAGTTACCGTAAGTAATCGTTAAAGAAACCCACACAAGAAGAGAGACTTCTGTGGAGAAGACATCAAAGCAGCCTGACTTGAAGGCAGCGGAGGAGGGGGCTTCTCCGAGAATCCTTGTTCGTATCACACTTTTTATTGGAGCCCAGAGTAAAATACTTCATATGACCATTACGTATTTGCACCTGATGTTCAGTAAAGAATTACAAGTCTTTTAAGTTCCTTAGCCTGAAGTTTCCGGGAGTATTTTTACTAGAGTGGGTTTTTGAATTTTATTTTTGGAAAATCAAGATCCATTTTCTTTTTATTTGCTAGGAAGGGAAAAAAAGCTGAATTAAAATACACAGGCTTTCCCGGAGAGTCCATACAGCTGTTGCTTCTAGCAACCACAGCTGGGTCTGCCTCGGAAGCTTGCATTTGTGCAGAATCACCTCTGCCGGAACCCCACTCCGCAGGGGATGCAGTAGTTGAGATCACACAGAGAAAGCCCAGTAAACAGAACCCTGAGACCACTGGGAAACAGATTCCCCACGAAGAAATGTTTGCCCTTTTTATTATCTTCTGAATGGCCTTCTATAAAATAGCCGAGTTCTGTTAAAGAAGGTGCCGATGACAGAATTATAGTCTAAGTTTAATACCTTCCCTCTCATCCATCATTGTGTAGGCTCTTACAAAAGCACGTTTCTAATTCTGCTTTTTCTTTAGAATGAATTTATGATGCAGATTATCAAACCGTAATATATTAAAATCTACCATTAGAAGATGGCTCCTTACTTTAAAATGTTTCCTGTGTAATTAACCACTGTGTTAAATGCTTAACAGAAACCACCTTAATTTTTACAACCTCCTATAAATAGGCACTATTATTTCAGCTAACTGAGACTTAAAGATAGGTTACATACAATGAGATCACTTGGACACAGGAAGGGGAACATCACACACTGGGGCCTGTCGTGGGGTGTGGGGAGGGGGGAGGGATAGCATTAGGAGAAATACCTAATGTAAATGACGAATTAATGGGTGCAGCACACCGACATGGCACATGTATACATATGTAACAAACCTGCACGTTGTGCACATGTACCCAAGAACTTAAAGTATAATAAAAAATAAATTAATTAATAATCATAAAAAAGGATAGGTTACATAGCTTTGCCATCTCACCTAGCTAGTTAGTTTTCTGGTGAAGACTTGAACCCAAGTCTTTTAACATTCTTCTCTATGTCCTCTAAAATCAATGTTATGATAAAAATGAGAAAAAGAGAGAAAAGTAAAAGGATTCACACAAGTGTCTTTTTGAAACAGTACGCTTTATTCATGCATTTAAAATATTTTTATCTGTTTTATGCACACAGTTTTTTATAATACAAGGTACAATTCTCTGAAATTTCTCAAGATAGTTAATAAACTCCTAGACTAGTAAATGACCACCTGATATGTAATTTCTTTTTTTTTTTCTTTGTTTTTTTTTTTTTTTTTTTTTTTTTGTCGTCCATTACAAGCTCATGAGGTTAAACTGCTCCAGAGAGGGTCTGGGGTTTGTGCCTCTAAGGTCAGAGGGAATGACCTGTGTTAGATGCAGAATTCCCTTCTCATTTGTCCCCAGCTGCATCTTGTCCCATTACAAGTTTCTGGAAATCAGCCTTGTGGACCTACTTCCAAAAGGCTTACTCCAGTGTCTTCCTCTGATTTTTTCATTGAACAATCTCTCCTCAATGCGCCCTGCTTGTGGCATGGCAGTTTGGGGGCATTGTTGCTTGAGGACATCTGCTGTGTAGCTGTAGTAGCAGCTGCGGAAACAGCCTCCCCTCTTTGAGTTTCACTCTGTTAATAGCAGTAATTATTACAAAGTAGTTTTCTTGTCATGTGAGGTTGCAGCAGTGTCAATGCAGACCTTTAAGATTCACTCTGAGGTGGTCACACCTCCACACTGAAACCACCAAATTCCTTGTCTTAATAAAGGTATCTTTTCATTTATAAAATGCATCCCTGAAGAGAACAAATACATACTGATGACTGTGCAGCAGCCGATCACTTCCACATTTAGTAACATTTCACATGGAGAGTCCTGACAAAGCAGGAACAACAAATACGTTCCCTGCGATTTGGTGTGTGGCACTGGTGTAGAAGAGATGGGTTGCAATTTTAAGAGTAGCTGGCCTGGCGCGGTGGCTCAAGCCTGTAATCCCAGCACTTTGGGAGGCCGAGGCAGGCGGATCACGAGGTCAGGAGATCGAGACCATCCTGCCTAACACGGTGAAACCCCGTCTCTACTAAAAAATACAAAAAACTAGCCGGGTGAGGTGGCGGGCGCCTGTAGTCCCAGCTACTCGGGAGGCTGAGGCAGGAGAATGGCGTGAACCCGGGAGGCGGAGCTTGCAGTGAGCTGAGATCCGGCCACAGCACTCCAGCCTGGGTGACAGAGCGAGACTCCGTCTCAAAAAAAAAAAAAAAAAAAAAAAAGAGTAGCTAACTTCTCCAAAGTCGAGAGGATGAATTGACTAGCTTAGGAAAATAAGGAAGTAGTGTGTCAGCATAACTCCTTCCACCAATGTAGAACTCGCCTCAGATTCTCTGTCTCCGTTAAATGAACAATCTGTTTCTGGCATACTGTCGTTTACCTGCTGGACATCCTGGGCAAGGGAATTGTTTGAATGATAATGGATAAGCATAGGGACAGTGTGGATTCCTTATAACCATTAACCAAAATGATAGGCATGTTTACAAATATCAAATCAATAAGTTGAAAGTAAACCTGCATTTTATCTAACCAAGCCTCATTTGGTAGAAAATTAATTAACTTTCACAAAGTTAAATAGTTTACTCAGAGCCTACAATTATCCAGATAGAATAATATTATTTATTGTCCATCTTGTTAGAACCCTGCTAAAAATTTCTGGATTAACTGTGATAAATAGAGAAGACTATCAGTATGTCTACTAGGCTTTTTCTTTATATAGACTTTATTGCCCACAAAATTCTTTAAAACATTAATTTGAGTATGAATAAAAAGATATGCTCTTAAAAAATGTAGGAGAAGGAAGGGACTTGTTATGGTCCACTATGAAATAAACGGTAGCGTCCCCGGCTGCTGAGTGCACTCACTGGAAGCTCTCTCTCCCTGCATTCTTTCTCTGGTTCAGGATCTCACACGGTCTTCCCACGCTGCCAATCAACAGTTCGCATCAGTAACTCTCACGTGGGGACATGATGCAGACGTGTCACTCCTGAAAACATTTAGCTTCCATGGCATATGCCTTAGCTGCCAGAGTGGGATTCGTCTACACAAAGGTTGACTGAAAGCACATGTTCTTTAAGAAATTTTTAAAAACTTACAAAAATGTAAATTACTTGATTCTTGCAAGATGGTTTGTTGCGTTACTAAAAAAGCATGATATAATTGCCTCAGCGGTCTCAGTATGCTCTCTCCTTTACAAACCTGCAATCCTGTCCACTCTCGGATCAGTTGCCAAGCCTAGGGTTCAAAGCAAAGCACGCTATTGATGTCACCCTGGAATGCATTTGGCACTAGGGCGTTACTGCAACAGGCATACAGGAATGCAATAGTGGATGATATGTAGCATGATATGTGATCTCTGACATTCCTTATAATTCTTCTGTTCTCATCTCCTTTTTTTCCTTTCTATTTCAATTACTTTGAGCAGCATCAAGAAAAAATTACCAATCCACCAAAATGAGTAAGTCCCCCTGTGAAGCCATGAAATGCTTGCTCTACATGATGCCATTTCATGCTTCTACACCCTAAACTCTGACCATTTTCTCCTCCGGGAAAAATGTCAAGTTTAGGTGTGGATAGCTTTCATTACCAACTAATCACTAGAACCTGAATTAGAAAAGCTAACAAAACCTAACCGAGTTTACAGTTTGTTTTTAGAAAGAACTTAAAACAAACAAACCAACCAGAAAGTGACAAAACGCTAACACCCCACCTTGTGAGGTCTTTGTACATGCACTGATTTCATTCGTGTTTATCCTCCTTTTACTTGCCCCTCACTCAAATCTCTCCCAACACCCTTGCCTCTTCTGACTCAGCTGCTCTCTGCCAACAGACTGGCCCGCCCGGAAGGAAGCCTCCCTGACCTCACCCTGATGCACCTGACCGCCAACCTGGAGAAGCCGGAGGTGAGGAAGTTGGCTGAGCCTGGGGAGGAGAAGCCCGAGGGCTACTCTGAAAAAGCCCAAAAGGGTGATCTTGGGAAAGACAGCGAGGAGTCAGAGGAGGAGGAAGAAACATCAGGTAAACAGCTGCTCAGAGAATGCTGGCTGCCAGACTGAGTGAAGGAAACGTTGACTTGCTCCAAAGGAATACATACTTTGACCCAGTCCATGACATAAAAATTGGAGTGGTTTTTGTTTGGTTGCTATAGTTTTAATATTACTGTTCCAATTGCTCCAATTTCCTTTTAATTCTGACTGAGAAAAGACCAGATGGCTGGTTCTCAGTGACTGACCCCCAAGTAGCACTCCTGGCCAGACACTGGCGGGGCGTGGTGTTGACCATGTGCTCAGTCAGAGCCTCTCTGTTTCTACCAGATGCAGGTACAACCTGGCTGTGCAGAATCTCCAAAGGCTGTAGACATCACCTTTATAAATGCATTCTCAAGAAACCATTCTTTTCCAGAAAACTGATAATTAAGAATGTATTTCTAGCTCTGATTTGATGCCTCAGCACATGGACACTGGAGGAGAAAGTCAGCAGTTGGATAATTATCATTTCAAGCAAACTCCCAGAGATGTTTTTGTCAATATTGCTGTTTTAGGGGTTTCACTCTTTATTCTTTGGGCTCTTTCTACTTCCCTTCCTAAACTTGAAATAATGTTTTAACAGGGCCTGATGAGCATTGAGCAGCCTCAGTGATCAGGGATTGTTATCTGACAGAGAATATAAAGTCTACGTAGCTGTTTCCAGGAAGTCTGGGACAACCCAGAGAGCATCATCTCTGGGGTGAGGTTCTGGGGCTATGACCTTAAGATGCTGCACTTGTCTTAGCTGGTCAACTGTCCTGAACAAAATTAGAAAATAAAAAAAGTAGCAGGAAGACTCCTTCCAACGGTTTGTGCCCCTTAAACTTGGTCTTCTTTCCCCTCTCATCTCAGAACACAGAGGAGAGGACCAGAAATGTTCTCTCCATATCTGAGCATTGTGAATTCCTCAGTGTGAAGGGGAGACCCCAGATCTGTGAGGCCAAGTACCTAAGTCTAGGATTTTATTACACTACTTCAAGATGGATTTTGAGCTTTACTAATAGGTCCTGCCCAAAATTGCACAGCCCCTTTTCTCTCAGTCCCTCATGTACATGGCAGCTATACATCTAAATCATGCTCATTTATTACCTACACCTTTTTATTGACTACCGTCTGAGTCACTCTCTAAATACAGTAGTCCTGCCTTAGCCTTGGGGGACATGTTCTAAGACTCCCAGTAGATGCTAAAACCTCAGATAGCACTGAACCCTGTGTACACTATGTGTGAATTTCTTTTTCCTTCTTTACAATTACACAGATAGAACAGTTGCTCTTACCTTAAAGCTTACCAACCTCAGTGTGCATTTTTTTCTTTCCTTATTAATAAAATTGAGAATTGTTACCATTCACTTAAAGGAAGCATTTTGTGGCTTCTCTCTGGCATATTCAAATTGCCAGCATCACTACTCTTTCACTTGGAGCCGTTAGAAAGTAAAATAAGAGTGACTTGAACACAGCACTGCAATACTGCAGTGAGACAGCTACTAACACAGTGAGACAGCTACTAAGACAGCTACTGCAACTGAGACAGCTACTAAGTGACTGACCACTGGGCAGGGAGTGTAGACAGCATGGCCCTGCTGGACAAAGGGATTCACATTCCAAGGGGAAGGACAGAGTGGGACAGCATGAGATATCATCCTTCTACTCAGAACAGTGTGTAACTTAAGACTTCTGAATCATTTCTGGAATTTTCCATTTAATATTTTTGGACTGTGGTTGACTGCAGGTAACTGAAATCTTGGAAATCATAGCCATGGATAAAGGAGAACTACTGTAAGCATATTTCACAATAACTAGAACCTTACTTAGCTTTCAGAACCAGGTACAGTAACTGTTGCATCTACCCAAGCCAGTTAAAGAAGCTACTTAAAGAGATACTTAGGACTTATAATCTGCCAAGATAGACTTGTGAGCTTTTGTTTACAAACAAGCTTTTGTTTACAAAAACAAGCTTTTGTTCTGTTATTACAGAACAGTCCTGTTGTGACTTTCAGTCAATAAAGTGAGCCAGCACAGTCCTTCTAGATAGAAGCATGACTCCTGTGTTAGCATAAGGTAGAAATAATAAAATAAGTAATTTGATTAAAAATTATTATTTGAATGAATCTGACCATGTTTCAGAAAAGCACAGGCTGAGTCACTCTGATGCTTAGAGTTCACTTCTGATTCTGACCAGGAGCAAGCTCTTCCTGCCCGTGCAGCGCTCTGACCGGTTCACTTTTTCATGGAAACCAGAGAGCTTTACCACTCACCAGTTAAGCTTTGTCAAAGGAGACAGGCCACTTATAAAAGTGCTGTTGTGGCAAGAAAGATATCCTTTAGAAGGAGTTAAGATTATTTAATATTCCGAGAATATTAGGAAATTATAGTTTGGTCTTAAGAGTAAATCACATCAAAGGGGCTGGGCATGGGGGCTCACGCCTGTACTCCCAGCACTTGGGAGGCTGAAGCTGGCGGATCATTTGAGGCCAAGAGTTCAAGACCAGCCTGGCCAACATGAAGAGACCTTTTCTTCTACTGAAAATACAAAAATTAGCTGGGCATGGTGGTCTGTGCCTGTAGTCCCAGCTACTCAAGGAGAATCGTTTGAACCCAAAAGGCAGAGGTTGCAGTGAGCTGAGATTGTGCCACTGCACTGCAGCCTGGGCTACAGAGCAAGACTGTCAGAAAAAGGAAGGAAAGGAGGGAGGGAGGGAGGGATGAGGGAAGGAAGGAAGGAAGGAAGGAAGGAAGGAAGGAAGGAAGGAAGGAAGGAAGGAAGGAAGGAAGGAAGGGAAGGAAGGAAGGAAAGGAAGGAAGGAAAGGAAAGGGGGAGGGAGAGAGGGAAGGAAAGAAGGAAAGAAGGAAGGAAGGAAGGAAGGAAAGGAAGGAAGGAAGGGAAGGAAGGAAGGAAGGGAAAGGAAAGGAAGGAAGGAAGGAAAGAAGGAAGGAAGGAAGGAAGGAAGGAAGGAAGGAAGGAAGGAAGGAAGAAAAGTAAATAATGTTGATCATGCCACTGCACTCTAGCCTGAGCTACAGTGCAAGACTCTGTCAGAGAAAGAAAGGAGGGAGAGAGACAGAGAGAGAAGGAAGGAAGGAAGGAAGGAAGGAAGGAAGGAAGGAAGGAAGGAAGGAAGGAAGGAAGGAAGGAAAGGAAAGGAAAGGAAATGTCAAAATCCTTCTTTACACTAATTTAATCAAAAGGTAGACAAAAGCCACATTGTCCCTCCAAGTCTCAATTTATGATATCTGTGTCATCATGACTTGGGATTCTTATATCATCCTTATTCCAGATTTTGGTTTTCTTAGAATTCATCCACTATAATTACTTTGCAGCCTCTCATTCCAACCTGAAAGTTACAAGATATGCTTTAAATGATAATGTTTAAAAAAGGTTACGCTCTTGTCTGTACTTCCTGTTTTGCAGATTTAAGGAACAAATGGCACCTGGTGATTGACCGCCTCACTGTGCTCTTCTTAAAGTTCCTGGAGTATTTCCACAAGCTGCAGGTGTTCATGTGGTGGATTTTGGAGTTGCACATCATCAAAATCGTTTCCTCTTACATTATCTGGGTTTCCGTGAAAGAGGCAAGTGAACATTTCTCCTATCATCAGGCTGAATAGAAGCACAGTAGGTCATCATTTTCCTTTTCCAGCTGTCCATGATTTTTTTTAATGTAATCCCCATTACATTAGGGTATCAAGACTCCAACATAAGTACTTACACTTATAGAAATCCAAGGGTCAGGAGCACTGAGAAAAAGGAAAGAGGCTCATGGCTGAGTTTCTCATTGGCTTGGTCATATTACAAACGCTACTTATTTTCATCTAGTCCTTAGGGAAGTGTGTGAGAGCAGGCTGCCCTTCTGCCCCTGCCTATGGGAATCTATCTCCCTAAATTCTCCAAGGAAAACAGGAGCATTCCAGTTTACGTTACCAAGGAGAAAGCTCAGTTTCCAAAATCTAATAAAATCTTTAGTAGAGCTCACCTTGTTTACTATTGGATTTCTTGAGAGAGAACACAAAGTCTTCAGCCATGCACCTGTACTGCACTTCTGTTTCCTTGATTGTAAAGAAGAGAGTCATCATCCAGCCAAAAGATTATTTAATGTTCACTGCAGAGAAATTAGCTTTCTTTCCTTTTTTTCAACAAATAGTGTTTGCATACTTCTGTATGCCTGGACTATTTCTGAGTTGGTTACAATTCAAGAAGTCTTTACCCTCTAAAAATTAATCAAGGAAGTACTGCGTATAATCTTTAAAAAGTTACATATATAACAGTAAAATATCACAGCTACAACACTACAACCCTAAAACGTTTCACAAATAGGTAGCTAAGAGATGAACCTTAATTTGAGCTCTATAGTCTAAACTAGAACTTCTGCCCCAGTTCATACAAACCGTCTGAAATGGGCAGGGGATCACTGCCAAGTGGGAATGAAAACAGAAGCCCCTCTCTGTGAGATTGGTGGGGGAAAGGGCAGTGACTCCATTCTTTTTTTTTTTTTTTTTTTTGATTTTAATTATTTTCAAAATAGTTACTTTTATTCCTTTAAGTACTTTTTTTATTATTATTATACTTTAAGTTCTAGGGTGCACATGCACAATGTGCAGGTTTGTTACACATGTATACATGTGCCATGTTGGTGTGCTGCACCCATTAACTCGTCATTTACATTAGATATATCTCCTAATGCTATCGCTCCCCTGTTTCCCCACTCCACAACAGGCCCTGGTGTGTGATGTTCCCCTTCCTGTGTCCAAGTGATCTCATTGTTCAGATCCCACCTATGAGTGAGAACATGCGGTGTTTGGTTTTTTGTCCTTGAGATAGTTTGCTGAGAATGATGGTTTCCAGCTTCATCCATGTCCCTACAAAGGACATGAACTCATCTGTTTTTATGGCTGCGTAGTGTTCCATGGTGTATATGTGCCACATTTTCTTAATCCAGTCTGTCATTGATGGACATTTGGATGGGTTCCGAGCTTTTGCTATTGTGAATAGTGCCACAATAAACATACGTGTGCATGTGTCTCTATAGCAACATGATTTATAATCCTTTGGGTATATACCCAGTAATGGCATGACTGAGTCAAATGGTATTTCTAATTCTAGATCCTTGAGGAATCACCACACTGTTTTCCACAATGGTTGAACTAGTTTACAGTCCCACCAACAGTGTAAAAGTGTTCCTATTTCTCCACATCCTCTCCAGCACCTGTTGTTTCCTGACTTTTTAATGATCGCCATTCTAACTGGTGTGAAATAGTATCTCATTGTGGTTTTGATTTGCGTTTCTCTGATGGCGAGTGATGATGAGCATTTTTTCAAGTGTCTCTTGGCTGTATAAATGTCTTCTTTTGACAAGTGTCTGTTCATATGCTTTGCCCACTTTTGATGTGTTTTTTTTTTTTTTTTTCTTGTAAGTTTGAGTTCTTTGTAGATTCTGGATATTAGGGCAGTGGCTGCATTCTTAAGTCATGGGGCATATACATGAAATGGAGCCCAAATCTATCCTAATATTTGTATTCATTGAGAGCAAAAGTTTAAGCATTTTAACTGTAGAGGTGAATTGAAC
This sequence comes from Rhinopithecus roxellana, assembly GCF_007565055.1. Lineage (NCBI taxonomy): Eukaryota > Metazoa > Chordata > Mammalia > Primates > Cercopithecidae > Rhinopithecus > Rhinopithecus roxellana. The sequence goes on along the minus strand of NC_044569.1, from coordinate 5,013,647 downwards.
AGTTCAGATAAAAATTTGAGGGCTAGGGTATTAAAGAGAAATAGAAAAGAACAAGAGAAGGCATTTGACAAAAAATGCACAAAGACCATTTCTGAAGAAATCCAATCTGAGGTACAGATGCCTTCTGATTCATGAGAAGCTGTGCTGTGGGGTGTGAAGGCGTGTTCAGACAGTGTAATGATGGGAGTGGGCATTGGGGGAACGGGAAATTCATGGGAGTCAGACACAGAGAATCTGCTGTCATAAATCCATCCTGTTGTACAATCCATCCATCAGAAAAGGGTTAAAGGATGCAATTTCTTATAGATCCTAAACAAAAGGCAGACAACTTTTTTCATTATCCTTAATGAGTCCCCAGACATAAACTTGTTAACAGACCATTAAGTAAACAAAATATCTAGTTACCTTGTTACACTCTTAGGAAAACAGCCTTCCATGGAGTATCGCCACTCCCTTCTCTGTGATTGACACATTGTGCAGACTTTCAGAATTTTCATTCCTGGCCGGGCGCGGTGGCTCAAGCCTGTAATCCCAGCACTTTGGGAGGCCGAGACGGGCGGATCACGAGGTCAGGAGATCGAGACCATCCTGGCTAACACGGTGAAAACCCGTCTCTACTAAAAACTACAAAAAACTAGCCGGGCGAGGTGGCAGGCGCCTGTAGTCCCAGCTACTCAGGAGGCTGAGGCAGGAGAATGGCGTAAACCCGGGAGGCAGAGCTTGCAGTGAGCTGAGATCCGGCCACTGCACTCCAGCCTGGGTGACAGAGCAAGACTCCGTCTCAAAAAAAAAAAAAAAAAAAAAAAAGAATTTTCATTCCTAATTTCATGTCTCTCACCTTTAACTTTAAAACAAGTGAGAGACACATGAAGCGTAGAAATCCTGCTCCTTCTGCTGCCAAATCCCATTGCTGTAAGATTGTTTCGGCCACTCGTGTTGTAGGTGATGTCACCTCACTTGCATGGGGGTTTCTGGCCCTGAAGCTTTGGTCTCTGGGTTCTTGACAGTGTGTGCATCGCTGGCTCTGTCTAATGTGATTGGCACACTGAGCGATCAATTTGGTGACATGCAATCAAAAGACTTCTCTTCAGACCTTTATTGTCCCTTTAAAATGCATCCTATAGGGAAACTTTCCTCCATGTGCCTGAACTCAGCGCACTTTCTGATCATTCCTAAGAAATACAAAATCCTACAGTGACTTAATTGAGCAAAATCTCACTTCAGTAGTTAAAATTGTGGAGTCACAGAGAATCATTGAGACTTGAGTCCCTCCCCAGGTAGAAGATCCTCCTTTCCTACCTGATCCTTTCTTTCTCACCCACACCTCCTTCCTTCCTAACTTCTGTAAGGAAGTTTTTTATTAAAAAAAAAAAAATCCACCTTACAGAGGCTCTTTAGTCCTTCTTCTGTTTTATTCTTTCCTGGGCTGGAGCTCAGACTTACAGGCTTAGGGCAGGGCCCCCTGGGATGGGGATGTTGTGACTTGGCCTGTGCCATCCCATGATGGCCTCCTGCTCTGGGCTGGCAGCTGGCGGGTAAACCTGCCCTTGCCCTCCTGGAGGCTCCTCGGTGGGGCATCCCACTGGCACTCTTGGCCGGCACTGGCACCCAGCCCCTGGTTGCCCAGCCCCTGGTTGCCCAGCTCCTTCTCCTCCTGGACTTCTCTGTGGAGTCCTGCTGCCCTTCCAGACAGCCTTCCCTGCAGCCTCGGAGCAGCTCTGGGCGCTCTGTGCCTTCCCATCAGGCCCAGGAGCTGCCATCACACAGGCCCTGCTCTGCTTGCACACATGGGAGCCCGACAGAGAGACTCCGCACCCTGTAGCCAGAGCTCTTCATCTCTCAGGCCCCACGGGTACCAGTGCCCAAGCTCTGTGCCCAAGCTCCAGGTGCACGCATCGGGCTCCGAGTGATTAGCTCCTCACTCGGGCTGTGTGCAGAGGACATTCTCCTCCCTGCATCTCCACCTGCCCCATCATCTTGGCACTGGGCGGGGAACAGGCAGGACACAGCCCCTCTCCACAAAGAAAGCTCTTCAGGAGCTGTAGGCAGCTTTAGGTTCAAGACATCCTTACCCAAGGCCTCAGTAAGGGTGCTTGTTTTCACAACTTTTGGGTTCATCTCTGGTGTAAATATTAAACCTTTTCAAAGTTATCATCATGAAGAATCTGGAAAAGAAGAAGCTGCTGGAAAAGAAATGGTTAGTGAAACATTTATTTTACATCAACATCTTATTCAGGAGTGACACTGCTTTGGAATAATCTAGATTTAAATATATATATATATATAATGCATACAACATTTTCTTCTCCTTTTGAAATGCACAGCTACTTTCTAATTCCAAAGGCTGTTAGACAGCTCTGTGAGGTCAGGTGAATCTTGAGGAAGAGGCCACACTTTCTGTTAGCACCTCAGCTCTTCCCCGGGGGCCTGGCCAGTTGGAGAAGCTCCATGAATGAAGGAAGGAAGGAAGGAAAGAAGAGAGTAAAAGGACTTTGCAAACCTGAGGTTTCTCCTTCTTGTCAGTTGAGGTTTCGTCATTATTGTTATATTTTCACTCTCACTAAGTTCATTGTGAACTCACAATAGGCCGGGCGCGGTGGCTCACGCCTGTAATCCCAGCACTTTGGGAGGCCGAGAGGGGCTGATCATGAGGTCAGGAGATTGAGATCATCCTGGCTAACACAGTGAAACCCCATCTCTACTAAAAATACAAAAAATTAGCCAGGCGTGGTGGCAGGCGCCTATAGTCCCAGCTACTGGGGAGGCTGAGGCAGGAGAATGGCGTGAGCTTGCAGTGAGTGGAGATCACGCCACTGCACTCCAGCCTGGGCAACAGAGTGAGACTCCGTCTCAAACAATAAAAAGAACTCACAATAAAGTGAATGTGTACATGGTGCTAGGTGCTGGTGCAGTAGCTTGAAAGACACTTGTCTGAGCTCACAGCCTGAGGGGAATAGGCTGTCAAATAAAACTAAAAGTGATAATAACTGCTGTGCTAGAGGTGTCCACAGTGAGCACTGGCTGCACAGGGAGGAGTATCTCTTGCAGGTGGTTGCAGCCTGGAGGTGATAGTTGCAGCCCGAGTCCTTTGGGGGAGGGAAGCCAGGGATGGGTAAGTGCAGGGCCCAGGAGGCTTGGGTTCTCAGAGGCCCCTTCCCTCGAGGCAGGGCCCTCATGCCCCACAAGGTTATATTCAGATAGGATGACAACCCCTGTACAGTGCTTTGTTGGGAAAGCATTATGGCATAAAACTGTTTCTCAAAATCCTTGATAGTAAGAATCACCTGGATACTTGTTATGTATGTGGACCAGTGTCTATTTCCCCAAAATTCTAATTCATCAGGTGTTGGTTGTAGCCCAGGTATTGTCATAGTCATTGTCCTCCTCCTCCTCCTCCTTCTCCTTCTCCTAATTCTCCTTCCCCTTCCCCCTCCTCTTTTCTGTTTCCCCTTCTCTCTCCCCTTTTCTCCCTCCTCTTCTTCTTCCTTAACCTTCTTCCTCCTCCTCCTCCTCTTCCTCCTCCTCTTATTCCTCCTCCTTTCTTCTTCCCTTCCATGAGATTCTTACCATCAGGGAAATGATGAGATCATGATCTCTAGATGACAGGACTGTGAGAGGGCATGGCGCACTGAGGTTTGCACTGGGCTTGCTATTTGTATGGAATGAAGTATCATACTTCACTGAGCCCCAGTTTTTCAATTCGTAAAATGATAAAAAAAAAATATTCACCTCACAGAGGCTCTTTAGTCCACCTCTAATTTGACTTCTCTAGGATGCTGAGGACTCGGGATCCTTTCCTTGTCACTGAAGCTCTCCCTCCTCGTTTTGGACATCAGCTCACCTTCCCGGCCCCTCCCCACAGCTTCGTCAGACCCTTCCTGTCTCATTCCTGGGCTCCTCCTGCCCTTTCCACCAGCGTCCTCAGCGTGTTCCTCAGGTTCTGTCCACAGCCTGTTTCTGTTCTGGACTGTCATGGGTGAGCTCACTAGCTCACAAGCACAGGACTCTGGTTCAGTTGCCCTCCACCTGCTGCGAGTCCTAAAATCTGTGTCAACTCACTGCTGTCTTTGAACTCCAGGCCCCTGTGTCTACGGGACAGCTGGGCCTGACCCCACTTCTTGAGTGGCCCCAAAGCACCTTCAGGTGTCCTACTCACTCCCTCTGCCTCCACTCCCCTTTAGATTGCGCTTACAGATTCCCAGCTTTTCCCAGTCTTTTCTCTTTCCAACACGTATTCCACAATGCAGCCAGAATCGTCTCCCACAGGGTAGATGTGATCATGAGAACCCTCTACCTGAAACCTTGCAGCAGCTGCCTCTCATCCTCACTGGTAACATAGTAGAAGACCCCCATGATCCAGCCCAGACCACTTCACCTTTGCCATCCCTGGACAGTCTAGGACGCCGGGTGGGTTTTAAAGTCCTCTGACAGGTTTCAGATGACACTTCTCTCCCAGTGAATCACTTGCTTCTCCAAGGATGGGCAGCCCATGCTCTCCCAAGTCTGGAAGGGCCTTGGACCTGCTGTTTCTTTTGCCTGTCTAACTGCTGTTTAGTCTTCAGGTCTCAGTCCCCTTACGCTGCCACCAAGTGCCTTTGTGCCTCCATCTGTCCCTCCCACATGCCTCCTGCGGGCAGGGAATCCTCAAAGGATGTGTCACCTTGAACCTGGTTAAGACTTAATGAAAGTTACTATCTTTACTTCCCTTTTCCCATCACTCAGAAAATTGAAAGTTCTGAATAAATTGTGCTGTCTTTATACTAAAGGCCTTAGATACATAGTAACAGACATAACAGAGTTACTTTCACAGCATCTTTAATAGGGTTTGCTTTTTAATATCCAAATTGACGAGACACTTGCTGATGGCTAAGGAGGAAGTCAGTTCGCTAATCTATCTGTTTTGTTAAAAGGTAACTTTGATTATGTTTATGAGTGAGTTATGGTTTGCAGGGCCTTTCCTTGTACAGTATTTCTTTCATCTTCAATTAACTCTGTCAGGCATCTCTTCCTACCCTAATATTTCAGCACTTAATTCTCAGAGAGGTTCCTTGCATTGGACAGTGACAAATAGTTGAGTAGAAGAATAACAGGTAACAAATAGCAGAATTAAATACTGTCATACAGTCTCCACATTTTCTTCTTTCATAGTTTTTTAAACCTTTTTTTTTTTTTTTTTTTTTGAGACTGTAGTCTCACTCTGTCACCCACGGGTGGGGAGTGCAGTGGCACAATCTCGGCTCACTGCAACCTCTGCCCTCCAAGTTCAAGTGATTCTCCTGCCTCAGCCTCCCAAGTAGTTGGGATTACAGGCGCCTGCCACCGAGTCCAGCTAGTTTTTGTATTTTTAGTAGAGATGGGGTTTCACCATGTTGGCCAGGCTGGTCTTGAACTGCCTGACCTCATGATCCACCCACCTCGGCCTCCCGAAGTGCTGGGATTACAGGCATGAGCCACTGCGCCCGGCCTCTTCTTTTATAGTTTTATAAGCCAAGTAGGTAACTATGTCTCTTATAGCCCACAAGGCTTAGCCCACAATGCTTGGTACATGTTTAGTTGTATCAAATGAGAGCATGCTATTATTTCTACCTGATAATATTAAACATTTCTAGAATATTACTTTCACAATATTCAGCATAAATGAGCATTTCCCATGCCTGAAGAAGAGAGTGGTCCTTCTATACTGTCCTGATGAACTATGAACTATACTACAGAATTGCTAGAAATGTGAGAACATCTGGCCTGATCAATGAACTCGCATGCAGTCCAAAGTCAACAGTTCAAGCTGAGCTCACAAACTTGCTGCTCTGACCAGCTTCCCTGTCAGCACTGCTGTATCAGTCATGGTACTGTAATCCACTCAGGCTCTCAAGTGGAAACCTGGGAGTCACTCCTTGAACTTTCTCTCCTACCCACCGGCTCACCAAGCCAGCCAGTCATCGAGTCCAGCTAACTTTGCCTCCCATCTTGAACCCGCTGCCTCCTCCCCATCTTCCCTGGGCTAGTTGCAGCAGCATGTGAGTGGGTCACCTAACCTCACATCCAGTCCCCACAATGCACCCTCCATTCGTCAGTTACATTGATCTCAGTGGGAAGCAAATCTTACCTCCAAATTCCCAGTGTAGTGCCCTTGCACAGCTCTCCATTTTCTGAAGACTGGGCTCCTGCACCACAGCATGGTGTAAGAAGGATCCGTCAAAACTTGGCTGTAGCTGCACCTCCAGCCTCACCTCCTGCTGCACTTCACACTTTCAACTCTGAACTTTCCAGTTGTTTGTTGTCGCCTGTCCCCACCATATTAGCTTATGCTTTCCTGCCTTCGCCCATGCCTCCTTTACCTAAAGAATCCACCTCCCGTCTTTCTTGGCCTGGCTTAGTTCAGGCACTGTCTCCTTCTTGAAAATGCTTCCTGACCTCCACATTGGACCAAGGACCCTTCTGGATGCTCTCACAGGAGCCTGCCCACATTGATAGCTTAGCCAGTGCTACATGATATACAAGATGTAATGTCCCCGAGGGGTGAGACCATAACTCACCTACTTTAGTACCCCAGCACCTAGGGCAATTCCATGCACGTGCTAGGAATCCAGTCCACTTTTGCTGAACTGAGTAAATCAAGTCATCCTGTTTTATGGATGTCCTGTTTGTTATGCCATGTTACGTATTTTTGTCCCCATTTCTGGTTGTATGTTTTCAGGTATCTCTGTTCAACTATGTATTTTTGATTTCTTGGGCTTTTGCTCTGCCGTACGCCAAGCTGCGCCGTCTGGCTTCAAGTGTCTGCACGGTCTGGACGTGTGTGATCATCGTCTGCAAAATGTTGTACCAGCTCCAAACCATTAAGCCTGAGAACTTCTCTGTTAACTGTTCCTTGGTGAGCCTCGGTGATAGGGGAATATTCCTGACTGCCCTTTAGCAAAGCAAGGCAGATGCTTGGGGAACCACCATCCCCAAGCACATTTGTCCTGACCTGGCCTGGCTTGTAAGTCACCTCTCCCTGGTCGTGCTCTGGCCCTGTGTTAAGCCTCCTCTCATACTGAGGTCTTCCCCGAGATGGGCCTGCCCCTCCCATCCCACCACTGTCCATTTGCTCAAAGCTGAAGAATATCTAACCCGAGCTCTCCTCATCTGTGAAGCTATTTTTTTACTCCATTTTCTTTTATTTTTAGCCAAATGAAAATCAAACAAACATCCCCCTTAATGAGTTGAACAAGTCTCTGCTCTACAGTGCTCCTATCGATCCTACAGAGTGGGTCGGCCTGCGGAAGTCTTCGCCTCTGCTAGTCTACCTAAGGGTAATGGCTTTGTCGTGCTTAGTTTGGGCCTCCACACCGTTATATAATAGTTCAGGATTCTTCCCTGAGACGCTCAACATCACATTTGATAGTAACCACATATTCTCATGTGGGATTTGGCATCACCTTTGCAACAAACTCTAAGTGTTAAAATCAGTATTGTGGCACGTTAAAGAGAAAATGATCAAATGGTCTGAGATTGCTTGAATAAAATGTGACAAATACATTCACTGGAAAATTATACAATCGTTTTAAGACCATTACAAGATTAAGGTCGATGGGTGTATTAGAATTGAAGCATGTTTAAAATATATTAAGTTTTTTAAAAAGCAAATTTCAAAGCACTGTGCATAGTATGATCTCTTCTAGACACAAAGAAAAATATTGAGTAAAGTATACCAAATGCTCAATAGTGATTATTTCTGAGAAGCGGATATAGCCTTACAAGACATTTTTGCTGTGTAAATTCTGTTTCTCTATAGTTTTTTATAAAGAGAATCTATGACATCTAGAAGTAATAAAGCATATATTTATAAAAGGGAACTTGAGTACAAACAGCCATACAAACATAATGAAAACAACATGCTTCAGATTTTTCACATTTTATTTTTGTGGATTATCTGAGCAGTCCTAATCATGTTACACTGGCAATGCATTTAATGGTACAGCCTCTACACTCAGCACCTGGGATTTTTAAATGTATTAAGCATCCCAGTTTTCTTTGTGTAGCTTCTAGATTTTTCGTCACGTGGTAGACATCTTTTGTACTAGTAGCCACTGTAAATAGCTGTTGTGAGGATAAAGCAAATTGGTATTTGAAAAGGGTGATTGAATCGTGTCTGGAACCCATGATTCCATAAATGTTAACTGTTTTCATTATCTTGAATAATCATTATATCATCACTATTATTATTATTATTACTGTTGTCAGATGCTTCTCAATCTATTGCTCTCTGTAGCAAGATTTCAGGGGTGTTCGAAAGTTTCCCCCTAAGCAGCTTCCCGTTCTTCCAGCTCGGTGCGTTTTCCAAGATGTCTCTGTACTGTTTTTGCACTTCTGGTCGCAAACAAGGCTGAACTACCCTCCTTGGATAACTGGAAATTGCTTCCTTGGTGTGAGATGTGTAGTTTTGAGAAATAGGAATGAGCAGCAGCATCTTATGTCTGGAGATTCTAGATCCTATTACTTTGGAAGTTAGCCTGATTTTCTAATAGAGATAATGCCACAATAAATAAGACAGAGCAAATGAATATTGAGCTCAAAACTGTTTAAGAGAGGTGAGCTGCCGGGCGCGGTGGCTCAAGCCTGTAATCCCAGCACTTTGGGAGGCCGAGACGGGCGGATCACGAGGTCAGGAGATCGAGACCATCCTGGCTAACACGGTGAAACCCCGTCTCTACTAAAAAAATACAAAAAAACTAGCCGGGCGAGGTGGCGGGCACCTGTGGTCCCAGCTACTTGGGAGGCTGAGGCAGGAGAATGGCGCAAACCCAGGAGGCGGAGCTTGCAGTGAGCTGAGATCCGGCCACTGCACTCCAGCCTGGGTGACAGAGTGAGACTCCGTCTCAAAAAAAAAAAAAAAAAAAAAAAAAAAGAGAGAGGTGAGCTTTTATAAAACATTGTCCTTGTAGTTGTAAAGAATGTGGGAATTGCTTGAAATTAGCAAATCATACAGCATCTGGCTGACACAGTTGTGTTTCCCTGCTTTGTAGAATAACCTCCTGATGCTGGCTATCCTGGCCTTTGAAGTCACCATTTACCGCCATCAGGAATACTATCGAGGTCGAAACAACCTGACGGCCCCTGTGTCTAAAACTATCTTTCATGACATCACAAGACTACATCTAGATGATGGGCTTATTAATTGTGCCAAATATTTCAGTAAATTACTTCTTCTACAAATTCGGTCTGGAGGTGAGTTTCCTTGCTGACATGTTTTATTTCTCTTTTCCATGAAAATTCAAAGAACTGCTTCTGGCCAGTTGGCCACTGGAACCTTGTGATACATCTCCAGGCGTGATAGCGGTCTCCTTGAGAAGAACAGAAAGTATTTGTACTGATGGTTAACTGGCTTGACTGAAAGTTTTCCAAGATTGAGTGCTGAACATCCCCCTCCACAGCAGTGCCTTGGCCTCTCTGGATCTCCAGAGCAATCTAAATGCATGGCCATCAGTTGCCGTGTTAACAGGTTTCTTATTAAGAATAAAGTATTAATCTTCTGGCTGGGCGTGGTGGCTCACACCTGTAATCCCAGCACTTTGGGAGGCCAAGGTGGGTGGAGCTTCTGAGGTCAGGAGTTCAAGACCAGCCTGGCCAACATGGTGGAACCCCCATCTCTACTAAAAATACAAAAACTATCCATGCGTGGTGGTGCACGCCTGTAATCCCAGCTATTTGGGAGGCTGAGGCAGGAGAATTGTCTGAACCTGGGAGGCAGAGGTTGCAGTAAGCCAAGATTGCACCAGTGCACTCTAGCCTGGGTGACAGAGCAAGATTCCATCTCAAAATAATTAATGAATTAATTAATTAATTAATATTAATCTTCTCTTTGTGCATTCTGAAACAATAAGCTGCAGCCGAAATGAACTGTTTTAACCTAAAATGGTTGTGATAGTGCCTGTGCCTTCATAGAATGAAGTAGGAATGGTGATGCTTCATGAGGAGATGAAAATTGCTGTTCTCTTTATTGTCTGAAGTGGTTATTATAACAGCTACTTAGTCAGTTTGTCCCTTGGGAGTAATCTGTACAGTATTTCTGTCTTCACGCAGAGACACTCAAAAAAGCAAGCACTGGTGAATCTGTGCAGACAGACTGGCCCTGAGGGATGTGGGTCTCTGCCATCTACAGACTTGATACCTATCACCAGTCCCCTTTCCCATAAGTCTGATTTTTTTTTTTTTTTTTTTTTTGCCTTTTTTCATCTTTACACAGACCTGTTTCCTAATGTCAGTTAACGTGATTGGCCAGCGAATGGATTTCTATGCCATGATCCACGCCTGCTGGCTGATCGCTGTCTTATATAGACGCAGAAGGAAAGCCATCGCGGAGATCTGGCCCAAGTACTGCTGCTTCCTGGCGTGCATCATCACCTTCCAGTATTTCATCTGCATCGGCATCCCACCTGCTCCTTGCCGAGGTGAGCCTGCCCCTCCCTGGAGCGGTCTACTTTTAGAAGAAGCCATTACCGAGTGGACGGCTGGGAGAAGAGTGGTGAAGAAGAGTATTGATTGTGCTGTTCGCCACTTCCCTCCCTGCAGATTACCCGTGGAGATTCAAGGGTGCCAGCTTCAATGACAACATCATAAAGTGGCTGTACTTCCCCAATTTCATTGTGCGGCCCAACCCTGTGTTTCTTGTCTGTAAGTGTTTCCACCGCAGGGCCACGGAATGCTGGTATCCGGGTTCACTGCTAATCATTCTTCGTGTGCTATGCATTAGTGCCTTTTGTCTTCCACTAGACTTCATAATCATGTAAAGGCTTGTCTTATGCATGAAGATCACAAGTCATTAATGGCTTGTACTCACCCTATTACACTTGTAAAATTAATAAATCAGTGTTTGAAATACCATATTCACTTGCATAATTTCACTTCCCCCAAAACACACACACACACACACACACACACACATCTACGCAGCCACCTTTCAAAAGACAGACCAGAGAGGAAGGCTTTGTGTTTTGTGTTTACTGACTTCGTGGTTTCTGCTCCCAGTGCAGAGAAATCAACCCTGAACATGGGGCAGCAGGTGCTGGGAGATGCTTCCCAGATTTCAGTTGCTCTAGAATTGGGCTGCAGCCCCAAGGCCTTCCCAGGGCAGCTGGTGATCCAAAGGTCAGAGCAGCTCCCCCAAGACCAGAGTACTGGCTGCTACAGAAAATGCAAATGACTGCCCTGCCTAAACAAGTTGAAGTTTAATTGAAAAAGCAAGGAAGCAGCTTGTGTGCAGGCTGCCAGGCAGGCTTGGCCTGAGGCCCTTTGTGGCAGTTGCTGGGAGGACAGCTGTCTCAGGCTGCTCTGTGCTGTCTGGCACTGGTCCACTACCTCCACCTGCTCTCACCACGCCTGTAGTGTGGCTTATGCTCTGGGGAGAATCTTTAGGTTGCAAATGGAAAGGGGGATGGAAAGGATAAAGAAAAATGAGGCCAGGGTGCAGGTGGCTCACGCCTGTAATCCCAGCACTTTGGGAGGCCGAGGTGGGTGGATCACAAAGTCAGGAGATCAAGACCATCCTGGCTAACACAGTGAAACCCCGTCTCTACTAAAAATACAAAACATTAGCCAGGCGTGGTGGCGGGCACCTGTAATCCCAGCTACATGGGAGGCTGAGGCAGGAGAATGGTGTGAACCCTGGGAGGCAGAGCTTGCAGTAAGCTGAGATCGAGCCACTGCCCTCCAGCCTGGGCGACACTCCATCTCAAAAAAAAAAAAAGAAAAAGAAAAAGAAAAATGAATATCTGCATCTGCCACACATAAAAAGATAAAGATGGGGAAATTGCTCAAGTGACCTCCTTAAAACTGGTGGGAGGTAAATGCAAATAAACACTACAGTCTAAGAGACTCACGAAGACTAGTAAGTACCACCTAATACTTCTCATCAATGTGCAAACAAAATCCAGAGACGCCTCGTGAGCTCCTGCAGTGTCTGTGGTCACTCTATGCCCTGCTAGGTGGAGAAGCTGTGACTTGGCCCCGACATTGGACTCCAGGATGAATTTTACTATGAACTTTGGAAACACAACTCACTTAGGAGCTGGGGAGTGGCTGTTGCTGTGTGATGACTGTGTGTTGCATTATGTAAATCAGAAGAGGATGAGGTGGCTTAATGATCTCACCTCTGCCTTGCCAGATGACTTCATGCTGCTTCTGTGTGCCTCCTTACAACGGCAGATTTTTGAGGATGAGAACAAGGCTGCAGTGCGAATCATGGCAGGTGACAATGTCGAGATCTGTATGAACCTTGATGCGGTCCTCCTTTAGCCAACACAACCCTGTGCCAGATTTTATTCACTGCAGGTAACAAGAGCTTCACATTGGCTAAAAGCCACTTTCATGTGTGTATTTCCATTACGTTGCTCCTCTATACTTTATCTGCTATACTTTGGAAATAGATGTGCTGAATTGTATGCACTGAAGCTAATAAATGCTGGACAGTGTGGGTCAGCAGCCTGGAGGCTGAGCCTCTGAATGACAGCACTGCACCTGCTTTTGTCCGTGTAAACCACCTCTTTATGGCCTCAGTTCTCCTCCTCTTGTTCAGACCAAAGCTGACTTGTCCGAATAATACCAGCTCTCCAGTGGAGGGTCCTCTCACTCATCTCTTATTCCTCCTCTGCATCCCCATAGCTCATCCTCATCTTCCCTCCCTCTTCCTCATCCCCCATCTTTCTTCCTTATCTTTCATCCCTCATCCTCATCCCTTCCTCCTCGTCTTCTGTCTCTCCTACTCATCTCCATTTTTCATCTTCATCTCCATAGCTCATTCTTATCTCCACCCCTCCTCCTCACCCTCCAGCCTTCTTCCTCATCTTCATCACTTATTCTCATCCTCCATCTCTCATTCTTATCCCCATCCCTCCTCATCTATTCCTCCTTCTCATCCTCCATCCCTCCCACTCATCCTTAATCCCTCATCCCCATTCTTACTCCTAATCCTGCTGCCCTCCATCCTCCATGCCTCATACTCATCCCCATAGGACATCCTCATCCCCCTTTCCTCCCTCTCATCTCCATCCTTCCTCCTCATCCTCTATCTCTCATTCTTATCCACATAGCTCATCCATGTTCTCCATCCGTCAGCTTTATCCCCAACCCTCGTCCTTTTCCCCATTTCTCCTCCTCATCCTCCATTCCTCCTCCTAATCTTTCATCCTTCAACCACATCCCCATAGCTCATTTTATCCCCATTCCTCCTCACCTCCATTTCTTCTTCTCATCCTGCATTCCTGCTTCTCATCCCTATAGCTCATCTTCATTCCCATTCCTCTTCCTCATCTTCCATTCCTTCTTCTCCTCCTCCATCCCTCATTTGTATCCACATTCCTCCTTTTTATCCTGCATCCTCCTCCTCATCTCCATCCCTCATTCTCATCCTTCATCCCTCATCCTTATCCCCATTCCTCCTCCTCATCCTCCATCCCTCCTCCTAGTCTTTCATCCCTCCTCCCAATCTTTCATCCTTCATCGACATCCCCATGGCTCATCTTTATCCCCATCCTCCTCCTTATCCTCCATTTCTCCTTCTCATCCTGCATCCCTCCTTCTCATCCTCATAGCTCTTCATCCCCACTCCTCTTCCTCATCCTGCATCCATCCTTCTCCGTCATCCCCCCTCCTCACCCTCCATCCCTCCATCTTTCTCCTCCTCCATCCCTCCTCACTTTTCATCCTTTATCTACATCCCCATAGCTCATTCTTATCCCCCATTTCTCCTACTCATCCCCATCCTTCCTCCTCATCCTTCATTTCTCCTTCTCATCCTGCATCCCTCCTCTTCATCTCCACCCCTCATTCTCATCCTTTATCCCTCATCCTCATCCTCATAGTTTATCCTTATCTCCCATCCCTCCTCCTCATCCCTCTTGCCTCTGCCTCATCCTCATCCCTCCTTCTCATCTTCCACTCCTCCTACTCATCTTCCATCCCTCATCCTCATTTCCATAGCTCATTCTTGTCCCCCATCCCTCATCCTTATCCCTATCCCTCCTCCTTCTTCATCCTTCATTCTCATCCTCCATTCATCTTCCTCATTCTTCATTCCTCAGTCTCATCCTCATAGCTCATCCTCATCCCCTTTCCCTTATCCCCATCTTTTCTTCTCATCTTCCAGTCTTCCTACTTATCCTTAATCCCTCATCCTCATCCCCATAGTTCATCCTTATTCTCTATTTATCCTCCTCATCCTCCATCGCTCATCCTCAATCCCCATCACTTATCCTCATCCCCATCCCTCCTTCTCTTCCATTTCTCATCTTCCATCCCTCCTCCTCATCCTCTATTTTTCCTCCTCATCCCCTATTTCTCCTCTTCAGCCTCCATCCCTTATCCTTATCTCCCATCCCTCCTCTTCATCCTCCATCCCTCATCCTTATCCCCATCCCTCCTCCTCATCCTCCATCCCTCATCCTTATCCCCCATCCCTCCTCCTCATCCCCCATCCCTCCTCCTCATCCCCCATCCCTCCTCCTCATCCTCCATCCCTCATCCTTATCCCCCATCCCTCATACTCATCCTCCATTCGTCTTCCTCATCTCACATCTCTCCTCCTCATCCCTTGTTCCTCGTCCTCACTTGCTGTATTCACTGGGCACTAAGGAGGAATGGCTCCCTAGATTCCATCTCGTGCCTGTGCCCTTCTTGAGCAGTGTCTCCCCTGTGGCCATGCAGGGTCTCCCTAGCAGCTTTTCTGTCCTCCACCATTCTGCCCAGCCTCATGACAGCTAATCTGGGCTGTGTTTCCCTCACAGTATTTGTGTTTAAACCATGCTTGACCTTTCCCATGCATTCACCCTTTCTGCATTCCCTGGGTTTCCATGTTGAGATTTTGTCACCCAAGGCCAACTTCATGGAGGGCAGGCCCACTCTGCCTGTGCAGTCAGATCTTCGGTCTTTCAGTGCCTCTAAAACTCCACTCAGCTGCCCGCTGTAGTCAGCTGTCTGAGGAAGCTGCTGTGACTTTTGATAACCCCTTATTAGTTGTATGTCATGGGACTAATTTCCTAACCTCTGATCCTCACTGATTAGTGTCTGCCCTATTGAGCCACACGAGGTTGCAGTGAGAGGCTCATGTAGTCACGGCACACATGCCATCCATGTGGAGGTAGGTCACTGATAGTACCCTAGCCGGCCGACCCCACACATGGAGTCACTCTCCAGCTTCCAATCTTCCAGAGATTCCTGTTTACATGGTGTGGATCATCTTCTGCCTGGTGTCGGTATCTGAAGAACCCGTCTTATCCCCACTTCTAAGGTGTAGCCTTAGGGTGAAGATCACATCTAACTTGCTTTTGTATTTGTCCCCATCCCCCTACTTACAGTTCTCGGCCCATAATGCATATACCAATACAGATAACTGTCAGTCACCTGCTGCTGCCTTTGCGCCAGGCTCTGGTCCAGGCTTTGCACACATGGAGCCATTTTACCCCAGCCCAAGGAGGTCATGCTGTTATCCCCATTGTGGAGAGGAGGAAACTGCAGCGACGAGATGAGACGTAGGCAACAGCAGAACTGGGATTGGAACTCAAGCAATCCAGCTCCCAAATCAATGTTTAAGCACTTGTGTGCCTTTTGATAGCACGAGAGGCTCGATATAAACTGAGTAAATCAGGAAGTGAATTTGCTTTAAAACAATATGCTACATAGACTTGACCATTCTATTTGTGAATTAAGTACTAAACTAGGCACTGATCTAAGGTAAGACTTCCATTTTTACCTCTTCTCTGTGATGCTAAGAAAACAATCAGTCCAGCGCAATATTTACCTATTGCAAAGGGAACATAAGTATTTTCAGTGTGGTCATGGAAAGCCTACATCGTCACTCCAATGGAAAGCTTTTGTGTGCCATTGATTTGTAAAGCTGATTTTTGCTTTAGTTATTTCAAACTGTTGTTCTGCTTCTCAATGAGGACTGCCAGCAAAGTGACCCCCCTCAGGAAGTGACCTGTCAAATGCCACAGCAGTGAGTAGGAAGCCAGCGCACATGCTTGCTGGTCAGAAGCACAGCTGTGCCCCCCTCTTCCTCTCCAACAGGGGTTAGCTCCACAGCACCCTGGGATCTCTGGAAAGCGGCCAGAGCCCTGAGAGTTAGGTGGCCCCTTAGCCACAGTACCTGTCACCAGGGCTCAGTCTCTCTATTCAGAAATCCTTAAGGCTCTTCTTTGAAGCATGTTGAGTGATGTTTTCCATGTTCTCCTCACAAGCTTAGTTTTATGAATTCAGGACCCAAAGTGGGTTCAGCGCCAAGATGTGAAGGCCAGGGCTGGTGAAGCAGGAATTGACAGCTGCAGGCAAGGAAGGAACGTTAGGGAAAGAATAAGCTACACTCACAGTCACACACGGGCCTGCGCACACACTCAAAATGGCAGCAGCCCAATTCCACTGAATTCAAACCATACACACTTCAGAAGGCCCCTAGGCTCATACAAATCACTACCTTTATTTGTGATGATCCAGGGATACAGGGAGATACTGACATTTCATTCACTCTCCATTATGAAGTCAAGGAAGGGTTTATATATTTAAAAAAAAGAATTATGAACATATTTAAGCGTTTTACTTTAAAAAGGGTAAAGGGTAAAAGTTTACTTGTCTGAAAAATGTGCCAAGGCACAACTCAGAATCATCCCCTAATGATGCTGAATGGCTCGAGTGTGGTGCATATTTTATCAAGCAGTTTACTTACTAACATCCTACAAAACAAGAACCCATTAATCAAAGAATTAATCCAGAATTGGTTCTCCTATGCTTCTTCCCAAATGTGCCAAAAGAAACTACCAAGGCAAAACCCCCAAAACCAAAAAGTTCTAATCAAGAAATGCAGTTAGGGCTTGGCCTATAGGTGTGACTCCTGTCAGATGACATTGACCCGCAGGCTAGAGCTACTGCTTGTTGCAGGACTGACACCTGAACGCTGGCTTCACCTTCCATGAGGAAAGCAGCAGGGATGGGTGGCCTGCAAAGGGAATCCTGACTCAGCCCGAGGACCTCCAACAACAGAGTATTGGAAAGAACAAAAAAGCCTCACCATGGCTGTGGATAGTTGCTCAGAATCGCCTCCTCCCATCTGTAGGGAAAGATTTCCACCTGTAATAAAACCTTTGTGTTCAATGTAAATGTGTTTAACTTCTAGTTCATCCATTCTTAACATTTCTTTCACTAGCCAGAAGGCATCTGTATCGTAGAATTTCTTTTGCCGTACAATTCTTCATGCCTCCCATAGAAACAGAAAGGAGAATTTTGAAACTCAAGTGGTAGGCAGACGATGTTGTTGTCTGTGAGAAATTTGGCCTGAATAAGGTGACGAGAAGCATACACACGGTGTCCACAAGTCATCTATTGGTCTATTACTAAGGATTCGAGGGTTTCCTGGATAGCAGGATGAAATGAAAACTCACAGTCTGATTTGCAGGGTGCAGCAGAGAGCATGAATTTCTTCCCTTTTAAAGACTTTCCTGATTTCGCTTGTGTTTGTTTTGTTGCTGTCCTTTGTGTCGTTGGCTTTGTTTTCCAGATCTTACTTAGACATGTCCAAAGTGATCGTCTTCAGCTACCTCTTCTGGTTCGTGCTCACCATCATCTTCATCACTGGGACCACCAGGATCAGCATCTTTTGCATGGGGTACCTGGTGGCCTGTTTCTACTTCCTGCTCTTTGGGGGCGATTTGCTGTTGAAACCCATCAAGAGCATCCTGCGCTACTGGGACTGGCTGATCGCGTACAACGTTTTTGTGATTACGATGAAAAATATCCTGTCAGTAAGTGCTTCCCACTGCATAACACAGTTTCCATGTAAGAGTAAACAGTCCACTCGGTGGTTATTAAAAGCCCAGTGCTTGTCGTGTTGCTCTCTTAAAAGCCCCAAATAAGATACTGCAAATTCAGAATTCAAAAGCCATTTATTCCTCTCTGTGTTGCTACATGAAACAGAATCCTTTTGGCTCATTTTCACCATTTCAAGGTCACATGGCTAAAGGATATGTGTTCACAGGAATAAATTCTAAAATGTCTTTTACTAATTAAAATTCTGTCTCTTCTGAGGAACAATTTGTCATCACTCCCAGTATGAGTTATGAAGTGGCCCTGTTAAGAGCTGAATTCGAGCCATTGAATCTTTTCAAAAGCTGTATTATGTTGGCAAAAAGCAACCCTCTTATCTAGAAAGAGCTGTAGAAGTGTGAGATAAAATGGGCGTGGTTCTCTATGATACTGGGTGGGGTAGGGAATGAGGTGAAATGGGCAATTGCAGGCAAGAGTGTTTTATGTACTCATGTGGGTAGATAGAAGAGAAAATGCAGCTTTCTGTCTGGCTGTCTCTGAGTATAAGGACACAGCTAGAACCATGTAAGGTTGAGGGAACCCCCCCGCCCCCCACACACACACCAGGCCCCGACGAAGCTTGGCTGCTCTGCTCTGAAGTAGCAGTGTTTCAGAACACAACTCTTCCCCTAACATGACATGGAACTCACACTGCCCACTGGTAATTCCAGAGTCGCTTCAACCCATCAGGACACAATGACACCATTTCAGTGATTTAGTGCTGCAGGAAATTAAGCAACAACCTCTCCTGAGCTGCAGGAGTTAATAGCTCTCTGACTGGCGCTCACTTAAAGTTTATCCCTGTGCCTGTGTCTCCCAGGCTGTAACTGCTGTTGCACTGAGAGAGCAGTGAGGAAGTATCTTCTGCTTCTTCCTTCCTAGCTGCTTAGGGATGAGCTCACCAGGCAATTCAGTTGTGATATCTCCTTGATTTTTGGCGGGGGCACATGTATCACTGTGTCTAGAAGTCTTGGAAAGCCACGTTTATGTAGCCATGAATAGGTATTTGGATAATTTATTTTGTCTGAAGTTCATTGAACGGTTAATCTTTTAGGTGATGGTGAAAGTGACTTTCATGGGTCACTTTTACCCCCCTGACATCAACTTACATTTGGAGTAGCATTGAGAGTTGCTGAAGAGAGCATGACACAGGACAACAGAGCACTGGTTCATTCTGAAGCCAGTCTGATGGCGAGGAATCTGTTGCTAGAGGCTGATTTCACAGCCATAGTTCGTTCATTCATTCATTCTGTAAACCTGTATTGCAGACCTGTTTTTTGCTGAGCACTATTTGATGTATTGAAGAAATAGACATAAACAGTTCTCAGGTTTTGCCCTCAAAGAATTCACATTCTACAAAGGAAGGTAGACCTACTTATAAATAATTATGATGCAATCTGTTAAATAATTATTACAACATTTTTGAGAAACAAAGCAAGAAAAAAGGATGCCTAATATCTTGCTTAGATAAGCTGGGAAGAAGCTTCCTGGAGGTGATGCCATTTGAACTCAGCAGAGCCTCATAAATAGATTGAAGGGTCTGCAGGGAGACAAGGCGGGGAGGCATTCTTAGCCTGGAAAACAGGAACAAAAGCAGGATATGACGGTGTAGGCCTGGAATATTCCCAGGGCTGGGGAATCCATACTGAGTTACCGCTGCTGTGGGAGCAAATCCTAATGATATTCTCCTCCCTCACATGTTCCCAGGAAACACACACGATGTAGCTGTCACCTTTATGTATTGGCTTGCAATGATTCATACTTGTTTAAACATTTTCTAGCTCAGGATTTAAACTTAACTGTAACAAAAAATTCATTGTTATGAGATAACCACCTGCCAATTTACAAAAAAAATTTCTTTACCGAGAGAATTGGTCAAACAACACATAAAGCACATACTCTGTTCTGTTCTAAGAGCTACACCCTGTAGCTGAGGTCTGGGATGACCTCCAGGGAACAGCATAGGTTATATTTGTCTTGCTTGTAAGAAAATAACTGTACCAAAGTCCAAGTCCTAGGGTTCAGTGCACACCCATTCATTATCACAGAGTTGGGATTTATTTCTGTGATCGTCCAAGACTTCCTCTTGATAAACTGGTGCTTCCAAGTACAGAAAACATTACATGAAAGACCTTTTCTTTACTCGTTCGGTTTAATTTTTCCCAGGAATTTACTACTCCTGAAGCAGTATCACAGGTGACTGAATTTTTAGGTACAATTGGCATCTCCTGGAATCATTATCACTGAGACCTTGTGGATTCTTGCACACGTTGGGATCATAAAACACCACATTTTTTTCTGGGTGCAGAGCTTCAGAATTATCCCCCTCTTTTGTTTTTCAGATAGGAGCATGTGGATACATTGGAACACTGGTGCACAATAGTTGTTGGTTGATCCAAGCTTTCAGCCTGGCGTGCACAGTCAAAGGCTATCAAATGCGTAAGTATGAGAAGCAAATGTGGAAGCAGAAAGGCAGAAGAGGGAGGATAGCTGTATTGTTCTAATTTTAAAAGTGGGCCAAAGCACATAAAGATACGAAAGTGGGGTCAGTTATCTGCAGATGGAGGCTATAGAACTGTAGTACATTGTGAATCTATTGTCTATAACATGAGATGCCTTATGCTAAGCCTCTTTGATCATCTTCTTGAAACTTCTGAAATGCTGAGGACTTGGAGTCTGAGGTCTGGAGATTGGATGTAGTGCTGTAGTAACTCCCCGGAGTTTTTGAGTCATGATTACGAAGGATTCCAGAAGCCCACTCAAACCTGCTGTTGTTCCATTTAACGTCTTGGGTCATTAAGTAACTCTGACTTCAGGCTCCTCTTGTCCTCGGGAAACTCAAAGGGCTTCAAACTCAGGGAAACAGTTGGGCGGAGTATGAGGATTTCTAGAGTTAGACTCCAGCCAAGACAAAGGCAGAAGTGTCATTGCCACCACGCTGCCTCTTACCCCAGAACCGAGGACTACATCACGGTGGTCTACCACGGCACCCAGAATGGGTGCTACTTGGACACAGTGCTCTCTCTGTTTATTTATTATTATTTATCTATTTATCTATTTTTGTGAAAATATTTCCAGACAGGGTCTCTGTTACCCAGGCTGGACTACAGTGGCACAATCACAGCTCACCGTAACCTTGAGCCCCTGGGCTCCAGCGATCCTCCCACCTCTGCCTCCTGAGCAGCTGGGACCACAGTAGCTGCCTCCTGAGTAGCTGCACCACCATGCCTGGCTAATTTTTTAATTTTTTGTAGAGATATTGCCCAGGTTGGTCTTGAACTCCTGGCCTCAAGCAGTCTTCCTGCCTCAGTCTCTCAAAGTGCTGGGATTACACGCATGAGCCACCACACCCAGTCTTTTTTAAAAAGATTCATTTTTTTTTAAATATGTGGTTTCTGTTTCAGACTATCCTTTGCCAAAGCCTCACTGGGACTTTGTTTTTCACCTAAGATAAGGCATACTGTTGATAGTCCTTCTAATAAGCCATGCTGTGTTCATTACTCTGCTGGTTACCCCTGGGTATAGCCCATTCCCAGAATGGGTGTGTTCTTTTGTATAAGAGCATTTCCTCTGGCACTGGGACATTACTTCTCTGTGGCCCTTGTTGGAGGTGCCTTTCTTCCTGAAAGAGAGAAATACTCAGGAGGCCTCCCATGTTAAAGGGACCCTCCTGAGCCGTATAGTGTGAAGAGTTCACGGCATGGTCAGCCTTATGAATCAGTGTTGATATTGGATTGGAAGTGTGTGACCTCCTTGTAGATAAATCAACTCATAAGTCAGAGCCTCAGACTGCTGCTTTCATGCCTGTATTTCCAAGCCTGACCATACTCCAGATTGTATGAAATAGCACTGGAAATGGATGTTAATTTTATTCTGTGTTTTTCTACTATTACCACAGCTGCTGCTAATTCACCCTGTACACTACCCAGTGGGGAAGCAGGAATCATTTGGGACAGCATATGTTTTGCCTTCCTCCTGCTGCAAAGAAGAGTTTTCATGAGTTATTATTTCCTACATGTTGTGGCTGATATCAAAGCTTCCCAGATTCTGGCGTCAAGGTGGGTCGGGCCATGAAATCAGGTGGTTTCTCCCAAGAAACGTGCCTGAAATAATATTGCACTGTAATTTCTGTCTGAGCTTGCTTCAAGAACCCACAAGAAGTTAAGGAATCCCTTCCAGCAAAACCAATCCAAGAAGAATTTAGCACAAGGCCTTTAAAATAGAAGAGCAACAGGAAAGCCTATGTAACCATCAGGCTTCACAAGGAATGGGGCTGCCATGGAAGGCCACAGGCTCACTGGTCAATTGAAGCCCTTTCAGAATCCACCACTTCTCCAAAAGTGGCTCAGTCTGGTCTCAGACAAAACAGTAACATATGCCACACTGGTCTAGAGTTTAGTCCATCTTACACCTACCTCCCCCTACTAGCCTGCTTTTCTTCTCTGAGCCACTGACACAATTTGCATTACTACCTGTTTTTCCTCCTAGGCTCTATTCTTCTTCCAGTTTTTGCCCCTGCTCTTGTAAGTTTAGGAAAAAAGATTGCAGAGAGGTAATAAAGCGAAGTGCCCTGAGGCGGGGGCTGGGTGTTGATGACTAGCTCTGTGGCCCTCAGCTGCTGTGTCTGTTCCTCTCAGAAACTCAGACCTTGCCTAGGTCACATCACAGTCTTGGTGTGAATAAGCTGATGGATACTGGGTTCTATTATATGAAATTACCAATATCTATCATTTGACTTGAGGTTTAGATGAACATATCTGTGTTTACCTACAGTTTTTCTAGAGTCTGTTCTCTTTCCCTGCCATGATAAACACAATGTTTATTTCCAAGGTCCATTTATATGATGGCAGTTGTCAGCCTCTGTTACCTAACTTGGAGTCAAATAGAAAGAGGCCCTAGTCGGGGACCTGCAGTTAGTCAGAGGAGCCTCGTGGCACACCCAGCCCTCATTCCGTGGATGACAATGACTTTGTGTACCGCATTGCCCTGGAATTCATTGTTATAATCATTTTCTAATACCCAGGACATTTTTTTCAGAGCAGAATACAGTGTTTCATCCCAATAGTAACCTTATTTACTTGTACATAAACAGCTGGTATTTTTGCAGGTAAATGCCTCTTGTTTGCCTTTCCCAAAACATTTGGTCTGTAGAGGTCCTTGTATAACCTATCTGATGAACTTCCACTGAAAACAATCTTCATCAGGCTCCTAAGGCAATGTGCTCTCCTAATTTCCCCTTTTCCCTTGTGGTTCAGGCTTCTAGGTCTTTTTTGCAACCTCTTTCTTTGCGCATCTGTCAAATGTGAATGTTCCCCAGTGTCTCTTTCCCGAAGTTGTCACGATGATTTAGAAATCACGACCTTCATGTTATAGTAAGAGGGATAACTGTGGTTCAGAGTACAGTTCATGCCTGTTAAAGAAAAGCCATGGGTTGATAAATAAGCATTGAACTCATAATAGTGTGTCCAAAGCATTCACATTCATTCATGCATTCATTTTTCCACTGCCTACTCTGTTACAAAGAGGTGATGCTCACCTCTGCCCTCACAGAGCTCACAGACCTGCAGGCAAGTGGCATGTGAGCAAGCAATTCTACTACAGTACACCTGGTATCGTCTCAGTCCATTTGGGCAGACATAACAAAAATACCATAAAGTAGGTGGTCTATAAACAGTAGACACTTATTTCTTACAGTTCCAGAGGGTGGAAAGTCCAACGTCAAGGTTCGGGCAGATTCAGTGTCAGCCTGGGGCCCACTTCCTCATAGATGGCCATCTTCCCACTGCATCCTATTTTGGTGGAAGGGGCAAGAGACCTCCCTTGCGCTTCTTTTATAAAGACAGTAATCCCATTCAGGAGGGCTCTGCTTTTCCGCTCAGTCAACTCCAAAAGGCCTCACCTCCTGTCCGTCACCTTGGGAGTCAGGATTTCCACATGTGAATTGTGGGGGATGCAGACATTCGGACGACAGCAGGTGTGACGGTAGGAGACACTCCGGGAGCCATGAGGTCATATCAAGGGAATATAACCAGCCGCAGGGGTGTGAACCAGGTGGCCTTCCATTCCCAGTGCAGGCTGAAGGATGAAGAGGAGTTAGTCAGAGGAGAAGGCAGGGGAAGCAGCCCAGTGAAGCTACGGAGGGAAGTAGCCATCAGAAGCTCACAGTGACTGCAGCACTGAGATTGGAAGATGAGAACAGTGAGTGGCGAGCGATAAGCTCCAGGTCAGGAGAGAACAGGTCCCTGGGGGGCTATCAGCCAGGATTCTGTCTTTAGAAATACTCCCACAGTCTTAGGAAGGCCTTGCAGTGTTTAAACAAGCAAGTGGTATGACTGTATTTGCATTTCAGGAAGCTCACTCTGTGGTATGGAGAACAGATGGGTATAGGCAGCTCCGTAGGCAGAAAGACAGCTAAGCAGCTGCAATGATAATCCAGGGTTGAGGTAGCAGCTGGACCAGGATAGGATCACGGAGAAAGGTATTCCAGAGGCAAAATAGGCACAGCTGGAAAACTGCTTGGAAGGAAGGGAGATGGTGACAGAAAGGGAAGCATAGAGGGTGATGTGCCCGGGATTCTGGCTTAGCCGAACGGTGATGCCAGTCCTAAATATAGGAACTCAAACAGGGAGAGAAGACTGACCGCAGCTGTGGAGTTGTAGGTCTCATGGGCACATTAAACTCAACCAGTTGGGAAGTCCAGTGAGCAGATGCATGGACAGGCTTGGAGAAGAGAGTAGATGGAGTGCCATCATCGCACAGATAGAATTGAAGGAGGTGAGTTGCAGCTGCTGAGAGGGGTGTGAAAAATGAGAAGAGAACCCTGGGGAACATTCACGTTTGAGAGATGGGCAAAGAAAGAGGTTGTAAAGAAGACCAAGCAGCCTAAGCCACAAAGGAAAAAGGAAAACTAGGAGAGCGCGTTGCCTTAGGAGCCTGAGGAAGATCCTTTCCAAGTGGAAGTCCATCAGATAGGTTATATAAGGACACAAGTAACAACTGAACATTGAAATTGGCGACCTTGACAGTGGGGTCAAAGTCAGACAGCAACAAGCAGAGGTGGGAGTTGTAAAGGCTTAGAGACAAGACCTCAAGACATCTGACTGTGAAGGGGGAGTGATGTAAGTCCCTGAATAGGAAAATGTGGGATGTGGGGATGTATGAGTTTTCTTTTTCTTTTTTTTAAGGTTAGCAAGACTTGAGCACATTTGCATGTTTATGGACAGAATTCAGTACTGATGGAAAGGTTGGAAAAGCAACAAGAGAGAGAGAGACGCAGGAATTTTGTGTCCCCCAGGCTAGGGGTGGGGAAGGGACCTGGAGCACAAGGCAGGCCTAGGCAGGTGAACGGTACCTCTTCCACTGTCCCTGCAGGACTCCTGTGGGAGGGATGGTGCAGGAAACTGAGGAACTTACTGCCTTAAGATTTGTGTTTCCTCTGGGAAGCAGGAAGCTAGGTCATTTACTAGGAGTGGGAAACCACTCCACAGACTTCAAGACTTGAGAAAAGCGTAGCAGAGTTTGAAACAGCCACTGTGGAGAAGCAGAAGACTCCAAGGAGTCAGGGGCTCTGCAGAGAACCGTCTGCCCAGGCGGGCGTTTCTTCCAGCAGCTGCCAACAGCCCCTCTCAGGACAGGGCGGGCACACCGTCAGGTTCCTGCAGATATGGGATTTGTGAAGCATGTAATAGTGTGACAGAGCTGAGAATATGAAGAAGGTTGAGGAGATTTATGGAGACACTGAAGTTGACCTGAAAAGTGAGAAAGAACAGAAGGGAGTGGAATGACAGGAAGAAGAGAATCAGGGACAAGAGACTAAAAGTCCCGCAGATGGAGCAGGAACTTGGCCTTCACATAGTCCCTGAAGGAATCCCCAGTTTCTGCTCACTGAGTAGAAAATGAATCTGAATGTACCCTTTTTGCAAATTTCTCCCATTGGTATAACTGCAGTAAGGTCAGGTGAGAATGCTTTACTGAAGTCTAACGTTCAGTGGGACGGGTTTGAAGAGGCTCGTGGGCTTCAGTGTCTTGGAGAATACAAAACACTTTCTCTTCACCGATCTTCACTACCAGGCTTGTGAGCAGCCTCTTCACTCCCAGGGGGAAGGCAGTGCCCTGTTAGCCTAGTGGGAAAAGGCTTCTAGAAGGGGCCTTGTTGACTCCCACTCCCAGCCAGGAAACTACAAGCAGCTGTCATAAAGAGATGTTATGTTTTCTAACCCTTAGTAATAATTTTCAGGAAGAGATGAACAACAATGGCAAGAATACTGACTTGTTCATGTTTCCACTTCCCCTTTAGAGGAGCTGAACTTTTCCAGGCCACAATTGTAAAAGCTGTGAAGGCAAGAATTGAGGAAGAGAAGAAGTCCATGGACCAGCTGAAGCGACAGTAAGGATGCTACTGATGCTCATCCTCCTTCCGTCTCCTGATTGTGTGACCACATTCAGCTGGTGCTCCACTCTTGGGGAGCCTCAAACCCCTGAAAAATATATATGTATGGACTTTCACAACTTCCTATTTATTTATTCTTGTGCGGGGGCAGTTGCTCATGCCACTAGACTGAAAGTGAAAGCAGTTTAACAGAAAGATCGCTCCAGAATGGTGGAAATGGGTGCTCTCTTGCAGAGGACCAGGGATCAGTTGCTAGCTCAGTGACTTACTTTAGAACCTTGAACAGGTCATTTAAGTTCTCTAAATTTGAGTTTTCTGGACTCACAATTCTGCCTTCATGGGTTTTGGTAAAGATTAAACTAGCTAATAAACGAGACAGGGTCTTGCTCAGTGCCAAGTACTTGATATAAGCATCCATTCCATCTAAGGGGGTAAATGTGGAGTCAGCTTTGGAAGCATACTTTTAGATAATATCATCCAGTCTCTTTGGAAAGAAACTGATGACTCTGGTATTAGATGACTTAGAGTCAACATTAACTAGAGGCAACACTAGAAATATAAGCCAGAGTTCTTTATATCCCATCTAAGGTTTTTCCCACTATCTCATTCTGGATGAGCCAAAGGGTAGACTGACTCCACTCCGGAGACTTGGGAATTCCATGGAAAAGAATCTTCTTAGAGTGAATTTTCCAGCAATGATGGAACCTCTGAGGACTGTTTGGGAACCAGGTTTAAAAGGCGATGGCCATGGAATTATAAGCCTAGACACTTTTCCCAAGAAAATGGAGACACCATTTGCCCACTGGGAAAGTTCCCTAAGTTTGCTAAGGCAGTTTTATCTCATTCTGACCTTATTTCCCAGCGCTTTTTCCCAAGCAGAAATATTTCTTAGTATAAATTAGATTATTCCACAGCATGATTATTTTCCTAAAGACATAAATTATATATAAATTATATATAAAAAATTTTAATGTAAATGCAATATGGTACAACTGTTTCTACTGGTGTTTCTAGTTATCCAAATCAGGCCTAGAAGAATAACAAATTTGGACTCACGTTTAGAATATGTTCCTAATTTCCCATAAGTGAGGTCTATTACAGTAATTCTCTTTGCTAAATCTTTCCATTTGTTTAAGAATGCAAAACTTGGGAGAATAAAGGACTTGTATTTCATAATATGCAATGTTCAAGCTGACTATGATACAAGATGTGAGTGGACGTCAAGTATAGCTTACCTAACTTTAGCATAATCATTATTGATCATATTATTAAGACTAGCATCTATGCAGTGCCAAATAACATGGGAATACAGACCCAAACACACACACACACACACACACACACACACACACAAATATGTATATAAAAGAAAGGGATACTTGTTGCTAATGAGCAACCATTGTACAATTCCCAAATATTCCAAAGTGATTTGTGCATGAATTTAGCTACATACATACCAGCGTAAGTCCAAAGTACTGACCACATGAGAACAATGAATGTGTTCTTGGCATTACTAACGTTATTTTACTTTATAGGATGGATCGCATCAAGGCCAGGCAACAGAAATATAAAAAGGGTAAGGAGAGGATGCTGAGCTTGACCCAGGAGCCAGGGGAAGGCCAGGACATGCAAAAACTCTCTGAAGAGGATGATGAAAGTACGTCAAGACATTTTCCTGTTATTCAAGTACCTTAACATTGAATAGTAGCTTGATATTGAGCAGGACTGTAAAATAACATTACTTTTTATTCTGCCAAGATTATCAATACACTTTTTTGATTCAGCAAGCTTTATTTTCCCATTGTGAATGGATACATTCATTAGTTTCATAAAGTATATATTTGATGAATCAATTACTTTACAAGTATCTACTCTTCAGCAAGATAGCTTTAACAAACACATAACCTAGCTTTTGTTCCACAGACATCTGTTTCTGCAGTAGATTGGCAGGATTTTGCTTAATTTGTTTCTTTTTTTGTTTTGTTTTGTTTATTCGTTTTGAGATGGAGTCTCGCTCTGTCGCCCAGGCTGGAGGGCAGTGGCGCCATCTTGGCTCACTGCAAGCTCCGCCTCCCAGGTTCACACCATTCTCCTGCCTCAGCCTCCCAAATAGCTGGGACTACAGGCATCCGCCACCACGCCCGGCTTATTTTTTCGTATTTTAGCAGAGATGGGGTTTCACCGGGTTAGCCCAGATGGTCTCAATCTCCTGACCTCGTGATCTGCCTGCCCCGGCCTCCCAAAGTGCTGGGATTACAGGCGTGAGCCACCACGCCCAGCCTGCTTAATTTGTTTCTTTAAGGGATATATTTCTGATATACAGTCTACTGTTATCTTTTATTTCTATAAATTTTATATGGAAATGAAATATGTATGTGTATTTTATGCGGCACCTGAATATTGGTACCTAAAATATCATTCAATTATTGCCTGCTCAAATGAAACTTACCATGAAATATATATTGATTATATCTAATTATAGATTTATTATATCAAATTAAAGTTTAAAGGATCTTTTATAGAGGCTTGCATGCTTCTCTATGTGAATGGAATGGAGAAATAATGCATGATATTTTCCCAGTGCATAGTATCTATTCGTGACTAGGACATTTATATTTTCCAGCCATGCATTAAAATAATCACAAGAAAAAATTCTACTTATTGTAGTTTATGTACTTTAACAAATTATTTGCCAGTAAATGATTCTATAAAATTTGGGGGATGCTTCCTTTCTGTTAATTCAATGGAATATTCAATGTGGGATGTATTTTTGACAGATAATCCTTTCTTTTTTCATGTCTTTATATGCCCTCAGTCACTAAGAAGAAAGTGAAAATGTAGCATACTGTTAAAAGAACAATGAGTATTTATCTTGTGAAATTGACTGTTAATACATGTATATTTTTCAGATTCAATATAGTTCCTTACCTGACCTCTGATATACTTCTGCAATTTATCTAGATTTGACAATTGAGTTGTTAAAGCGTGGTTTTCAAAATTTGTTTTCTAACTTTATACGAATTAATATTTGGACATATTTTATTTTAGGAGAAGCAGACAAACAGAAAGCCAAGGGCAAAAAAAAGCAGTGGTGGCGGCCTTGGGTTGATCATGCTTCCAGTAGGTTTTCTTGATCCTCTTACAACCTCATCAACTCTAACCCTTATATCCTTGACCAGAATTCAGGCATTCCCATGACCCATGTGTTCCATGCATGGTTTGATCCTTGTGACTTGATAGGGGGTTGGAGTGTAGGAAAATTTCAGTGTCAGTGGGTCTTTGAGCCCGAGGTCCAATTCTTCCAGGAACGTCAGCACAGACATTCCTGTGCTGGCTGAAGAAAGCCAAACATGTGGCTTATAGACTCTAGAGCACAATTTCTGGGCTCAGCAAGGGAAGAAGAATTGAATATTATATTGTCCAATTCTGAGGTCTAGAGCCCTATTCACGTGCATATTTTATGGCTAAATACCCTTACTACAAATGAGCTTGAGCTCCACCTTGGACTCCGATGTAAGGATGATCATTCTATTCAAAGTGTCAGTGACCCTCTCTGTAAGGCACTAGGCATGGATGCCAGTGAGCCTCCCCTCCCGTCGTTCCCATAGCTTTGATTTTATTTGCATTTGAGGATTTTTGAAAATTTATTAAATAGAAAGATGAGGGATAACTTAAAATGCACTCACTTTCTTACTTCGCCTCCTCCCCAGTTTCAAAAAGGCACTCCAAATTCCAGTGCCCAAATGCGGCACAACATTCAAGACTCCTGATGCTCAGAGATGACCAATGAACAGCAAAAACCAGAAAACGATTTTTAAAAGCAGATCCTGATAGCCACATAGAATGCAGTGTGTTTCCCTCCTGATCATAAAGATGAATGAGGAATTCTGGAGCTTGGTGGCTATATTTGCTCTGCTTAGCAAAGGAAATATCACTATAGGTCAATGGCATTATAGTGGAATGACCGATTCCAATCCAGTCCTCTTTACATTTCTTAGAATATTGAATAATTATTATTTTGCAAGTTACATGTAATGTCTTCTTCAGTCTTTTATATCTTATACGATGTCTCCATACTTGTAGCTAATCTAATCGGACAAGGAATATCACTGAGACAAATAACATCACACAGTTGTAGCAGTGAATCTACTAGGAGAGTATTTAGAATCACTAGGAAATCAAATAAATTAGAACTTCTTCCCATACCTAATTATTGGTTTCACATAGATCTGACATTGGCTGTCTCTCCCAAGACATAATTTTCTAAATCAGAAAGCTGGTTTAATGAAGCAATATTTGAAATTTGCTTGGCATATCTGGATGTAATCAGATTTAATCCTAAATATTGAATTTCAACATTATGACAAAAAAAAAAAAGAAAAACACAAGATTATAAAGAGTTTTATTTAATTTTCTCCCCAAGTCCAAAGACAAAAGATTCCATTCGGAGTTCAATGTGACTGTTATTTACTGTTCAGGGCATAACAGTCACGCTAACAATCTGGTAATGCAGTTCACAAGATGCCTGTTTCTATCAAGTCACAAGTAAACTGTGCTTGTCTTTATGTTTTTAAAGGGCCTCTGCTAGTTTAGAGAGACCTATCCATTTCAAAATTGTGTCATATTGAATGTTTTTTCACTTCACCTGGGGTAAATTCCCACTGCAGTCATTGTGGTTGCCTTTCCTTTCCTCATCTAAAAATTGCATTTGCAAAGGAATTGGATATGGTCTTTGATAGCTATCTTACAAGTTGTAATAATTTAAAGAACTTCCTATGAAGGTTGTTGATTTTAGATTTTCTGGTTCATTTCACCCTCATTATATCAAGTTCTTGAAGACTGATGTTAAACTAAATGTGCCTTGTTACAAAACCTTATGAGGCAATAATGCAGAAATGTGTGTAATTCATAGTTTGGAATCATTCAGACTGTGGTGCTAAATTTTTTGCTGCAAAATGTATTTCTTTTTTACAAGCAAATGAAGAATGAAAGGGAAAGAATGTGTGCTTTATTGTTGTGTCTATGATGAGTTCCAGAATTTATCTTTAGATCTGGAAGTACTTTGTTTGAAGCCCTTAATTTGATCTTTTGAGTTACTGGGTTTTCAAACAACTGTTTCTTAGAGAAGCCAAGTGCAAGAATTAGTGTAGTTGGATACACAGGTGTGAATCTATTGACAATACAAAAATGTTGCTATGTTCTTGATGTTATTGGTAAGCAGTGAAGATCTTAGCATGGTCTGTACAGGGACAAATCTCCTACTTCCATACCTATGTACACACGTAAGATTGCATTATTGCTGTTCAATGATACCTTCCATTCCAATGCTGTGTGTTTCAATATTGGTTCAGTACTGCCTCAATTAATACCAAGCTTCATCTTATTGATAATTATCTGAAACAGAGGGCCAAGTTCTGAGGATAAAAGTGGTGGAATTTAAAAAGTTGATTTCAAATTTAATAATTTAGCAGTAACATCAACATCCATGATATGTATGTGGACACAGACTGCAGTCAGGTTCTCCATCTGAGCTAACAAACAAGTGTATAAGAGCTTTTCTACTAACTATTTAACAGATGGCACGAATGAAAATATGCTCTTGTTATTTTCCTAGTTTCATTTCAATAACATTTTATAAGGAAATAAGAGACTTTTTTACGTTTTCTTTTTTATTATGGGATAATTCTACTAGCTCACATAAATATTGGTGGTTTCTTTTTTTTTTTTTTTTTTGAGATGGAGTCTCGCTCTGTCGCCCAGGCTGGAGTGCAGTGGCGCAATCTCGGCTCACTGCAACCTTCGCTTCCTGGGTTCATGCCATTTTCCTGCCTCAGCCTCCTGAGTAGCTGGGATTACAGGCGCCTGCCACTGCGCCCAGCTAATTTTTTGGTATTTTTAGTAGAGACGGAGTTTCACCGTGTTAACCAGGATGGTCTCCATCTTCTGACCTCATGATCCGCCCACCTCGGCCTCCCAAAGTGCTGGGATTACAGGCGTGAGCCACCAAGTCCGGCCAATATTGGTGGTTTCTAATGATAAAACCAATGTTACAACTGCTTGAGATGAAAACCTTTTGAACTTGTCCAGATGAATAAAAGTTATTGAAGGTATGATTGAATACAATTTAAGCTAATGTTGATTTTGGAACTTATAATGAGGGTAAAATGCTCAATCTTATAATTGTCTGTGTTTTTCCCAAACGACCACGTGATGTAGAGTCCACGTCACTTTCCTGCGAATCTCTCGGCTTATGTGAAGGCATTACTTTAATGGTCTTTTTCACTGTCAAATGTAATGCTGTAACTTTGGTTTGTTCTTGCTTATTCTCACTTGTGTTGTATTGCATTTATTTCTCAGGGCCTGGACCCAGTACTCTGGGCCTGGTTCTTTCTTCAAAATGAAAATAACAAATGACAGTGCTTCTGTTCAAGGATATAAGGCCCAATTCACCTACTCTGTCTCTTCATGAATGGAGGCTTCAGATTCTTCTGAAATCGTGGGCAAAATTACTTAACTTTTGGCCATGTGAAGTGATATTCAAGCAACTAATTTTAAACAAGCCAAGGTTTTCCATTACCTTACAATGTATAGGCCCGAAAGATAACTTAAGACATCACAATATGTCATCCAAAAGAGACCTGAGCATTTGAAAACCTGAATATAATTTGAAAATATGTTTTCCTGCAATGATGGGACATTGCTTGTAGCATCAGAAATGTATATGCTGGGCCTCTTTTCTCTGATAGACTTAAAATAATGATCAAACTGATAAAGATTTAATTTATTAAATTTCCTTAAATCTGTGTACATTGTAGTTTTCTCTGCTCCCCACTCTTGACACAGGCATTATGTTCTTGCAGCGAAAGCATCAGACAAGGCAAAGACGATCCATACCGTTTGTGCTTTGTGTCTTGTGGTCAGTAGAGTGCTCCTCAAATTTCAGAAAGCTGCTGGGGAGTTCCTCGTTGACCAGAAGCCTAGCAGTTGTAAACCCTATGGACCCTGTCTGCCGTTCTCAGTCTGTCTCAGGGCTATGACACGTAGAAGCAGCCGGAGCGCTGTTGTTGGTGGTGTTTTTGTTGTTACTGTCGTTGTTGTTGTGTTGTCATTATTTTGTTTTCAATGTTACCTGCCCATTTCGTCCTCATGGCAGTGTGTGGGTGTTTTTTTGTTTGTTTGTTTTTTGAAATGTCTTGCCATGTATGTTTTGTCCCTTGTGTTACATGTGGAGAAGTCAGGTCTGCACAGTGTAAAGTGAAGGAGGAGGTTGGTGACACTGACCTTGGTCCTGAATCGTCCTGATTGGCTTATCTGCAACGGTTTGGGCCCAGTCAGACAAAGCCTGATCCTCCACCTCACTTTGGCCTTGTCTAAAGACCAAAATTGCTGAATTTTGAAATGATAGTGTTCAGTTATTTTGGTCATCAAGGTAACAAAACTGGTTACTGCAGAGTTGATCTGCTTCATCTATGTAAAATTTACAATGAAGAAGGGAGAACATACCAGAACCACCCCGTAGTGGCCAATTCTCTTATATGGCAAAGACAAGGCCTCATACTCTGCAGACCCAACATGCCAACACCACGTAGCATTAGCCGAAGATGAGTTCTCTTCATCTTGTGTGTTTTCCTCTCTGCCAACATCTCTCATTGTAGTTCTCTTATGGACAATTTGTGTATCTTTAGGGGACATTTCATTAATAAGCCCCCAATTTCCTTATATGTCTTTCAAGAAATAAGTGAATATTTTGTTTTGCTTAGTGGTCAGGAGTGGAGATTATTATTTGTTTGAAACGGATAGTGAAGAGGAGGAAGAGGAAGAATTAAAGAAGGAAGATGAAGAGCCTCCACGAAGGTCAGCATTCCAGGTAATTATGGGGAAAATCATTCCTTTGCTAGTTGGGAGAGCTTTTCTTATTGACAGACCTTGACTTCAGGCCTAGACGCCTCCTGTCATATTCATATGTCATAGCTCCCCCGAAACTTCTGATTTACATCTGCCATTCTTTATTTCTAATGAAATTGTAATGATGCCTGCTCCCAGCAACACCGTAATTAGTATCAAGTAAGAATCGTGTGCAGGCCAGGTTTTCATTCACTTGCACTGAAACAGTTTCTGATACTATAAACAAAAAATAAAGCTTCGTTGGGTGAACTCAACGTTTTTCTTGCAAGCAGGAAGTGAAAAAGATTTCTCTGGCATTGCTTTGGATTGCTTGAATGGACTTACATTTCAATATGTGAGATAGGTGATAAAACAAAATCCTTTCTTTGTTTTGGAGCAAATGATCATTTAAATATTGCTTCAAAGTTTGAAAACCATTTCATATGTATTGCTAAAGATTTGAGAATATATTGAACTAGTAATAAAAATACGTGGCACAGTTCTGGTTTCTTCAGCTTAGCTACCTTTCTGTTTTAGAACCTGCTTTCTGTTTTAGAACCTGCTGTCCCATTCTCAGCTATAGCTCACCAGCCTAATGGAGCATATTGAGTGAATGTGAATCGATGCTTGTTAAAGATGAGGCTTTGTCATTAGAGTTACGTATAGGATGAAAATTGGTCTGTGTTTCTTTTATCAATAACTACATACTAGGGCTGTTATTTCCCATTTGTTTTCCTATGAGGCACATAGAATCATGTCCATCAAGCCACATGATATGCCCATGATAAGGCCGTCAGTTTTTTGCCCAGGCCTTCTCAAGTGGGTGGGGCCCACCCATGCTTTGTTTTCCCAGTGACATTGAAAAACTGAACTCTCCATAGAGACACCTTGGTCTGATGCTTTCTTTCTTCCCCCATTGCTTCGTGTCTGTTTCTTCATGACCGAGTTTTTGCGCATGTTTGCAACGGGCTTATCAAATACTAATGACTTAACTCATTTATTTGTATTCGAAAGAGTTTTATTCTAACTACCACTCATCATGCAGCCAAGGAGAGAACATGAACATCTTCACTATGTTGGATGGATTATATGCAATGATGACTATTTTCTTTATTCCTAACTTACAAGCAGAGCACATTTTATTCCAGCTTCAGTGACTGGCACCTTTTAACCTAGTTGGTGTAACTGTAGAGACGAATTCATACTGACATCATATATTAAATTACTAGTTTTTGGTTTTTTCTACTAATTACTCTTGCTTTGTCCTTCTTTGTAGAGAGCTATTGGGAAGTTTGCATCAGCCATTTTAGCCTTGCCAAAGTCTGTCATTAAACTTCCCAAAACTATTCTTCAGTATTTAATCAGAGCTGCAAAGGTATTTGATGTTTTACTGATGTGTAGTGTGTGACTCTCTGCTCTGTAGAACTGTAGAGAAATATACCTTTATTGCCCTATCTCTGCATTTTCTCGGTTCTATAGATGGTACCATGAAGGAATTACAGGAACATAAACTATTAGAAAAAGTTTTCCAAAACAAGTTCTTAGAAGCCAAAGTTCTTATTATTTGACTCTTGTTCTTAAATGGACACCAGAGACTCGAAAAGTAGAAAGAGAAAATGCAGATACAGATAGACTTTCCGTCCTTCTCATGGTGTTGCCTGAGTCACATCTCATTTTAAAAGGGGCACATCTGGTTGCATGCATCAGTTCTGATGAGTAAAAAAGGTGATAATTTTTCTCAGAAAGCTGGTAAAATTCTGGATAAGTTAATAAAAGATGTCTTTTACTCCATCTCTCTTTCGGGTCCCTTTCAGTCTCCATCTTCCAGTTTCTGCACTCGGTACAGCCAGCTTCTCCCTGGGCTGATCCACCCAGTGCAGTCTGCGGGCTCCTCACTACCACAGATCCGTGCTAGGGCTTTTGATTATACTGTCAAAAATTATTTGTTGATTAATCTAATGCACAATTGAAGTTATTCAGCTACCTATGCTGTAGTCACTTCGTTACGGAAAAACATGAATAATGAATTCCTATTCTTACATTTTATAGAAAGCCCTTTCTCCCGAACTCAGTCAGGGGCAGCCACTAAAATGCTTTGGTCTGTATGTCCCTCCACTGCTAATCAAGTAGTTCGATAGTGACATAGACCAGTGCTTCACACATTTTACCCTGGGATCTTATTTAAATGCACGTTCTGATTCAGCAGATCCTATGGGACCTCACATTGTGCATTTCCCTCAAGCTCTCATGTGAAGCACAACCATGGCTGGGCCTTGAGTAGCAGCATCCACACCTCCAGGTTCCTTCTGCTTTTAAAATGCCAGGATCCTGTTTTTTAGTGTAGTATTTACCATTTCTGCTTCCCCCAAATTCTTTTCCTTTTCTTTTCTATGACTACCATATGACTTTCCCAATTCATCTTTAAGAATTTATTTAAATAAAATATAACAATGTAATTATCCCCCATCTTAGTTTCTTTTTTAAAAAAGTATCTTACAGACAACATAAAGAAGGTGCTAGACCATACCTGAATCAAAGGACAGACGATGAAACTTCACCAGTTTCAGTTAAGGATCTCCACTCTGATAAAGCTCTCCCTGTCTTAAAGAATAAGTGCATTTTCGCATAAGTTGTTAGTAAAACGAATCCTATTTTCCCCTGATATATAGAGTAAAATTTAAGATAAAGTCAGGAACGCATGCTACTGGTAGCAGCTCTTTGGAGAGCTCAAAGGTCTTTCATGTAAATTTCCATGTACTTTTCTACTCCTGGTTCGTGGAGCTTGTGTCTGATTTTCCAGAGAGGCCCATCCAGCTGGTTGACAGGTGCAGCTGCAAAGTAAGAACTGGGAAGTTCTGGCTGGGCACAGTGGCTCACGCCTGTAATCCCAGCACTTTGGGAGGCCAAGGTGGGCGGAGGTCAGGAGATCAAGACCATCCTGGCTAACACAGTGAAACCCTGTCTTTACTAAAACTACAAAAAATTAGCCGGGTGTGGTGGCAGGCACCTGTCGTCCCAGCTGCTCGGAAGGCTAAGGCAGGAGAATGGCAGGAACTGGGAGGCGGAGCTTGCAGTGAGCCGAGATTGCACCACTGCACTCCAGCCTGGGCGACAGAGCGAGACTCCATCTCAAAAAAAACAGAATTGGGAAGTTCGGTAAGAGCCTTCCATTTCTTGACTCAGTAAGGATTGGGACGTTTCCCCTCCTCTTCATTGTCAGCATTTTTCTGACCCTCTTAATAAGTCCTGGAACTGTAAAATGTTTCTATTTCAAAACATCAAAGTTAAGCTAATTTACCTACAAATAAGGAATTACCCTATGACTCCCTCCTCTCTCCGCTTTCCCTGGTTTGCATACCTCAATGCTCATGGCAGTGAGGCAGCAATGACATGCTTCTTCTTTAGGGGTCCTTTGTTGAGCCAGGAGTGCCCTTTTATAAACCAAAATGTTAATAGCACCCACCCTTTCCACAAGCCTTCTTCCATTCCACCCTTCACATCCCTTTTCCTCTCTCCTTTTCCTCCCAGTTTCCTTTTTCTTCAGAGAAAAAGAATTCCTCCAACTTGTGCGCCTCGTACATTTACAAATCCTCAATTACTTTTTTGTTTTCTATTTTTGGGATCATCTAAAAACAATATTTGTTTCTATTTTCGTGCATCATCTGAAAACAATATTGTGATAACACTTTTTAAAGGAAATGTCACCACATGTTGCTCTTAAATCTGAAAATTTCTTATGTTCAATAACCAGATTATTTTAAAACAACCAATATTGTGCTGAGGCAAGTTTGCTTATTAATGTACTATAACTCAAAGATCTTGATAGAATCCCAATTCACACAGCCCATAAACATCTACCAAAAATTCCTTTATTCAGTCCTCCTGAAAATTCCAGTTCATCTTCCCATTGTTTACAATATGCTTTTGGCATAAAATAATTTTTTGCCTCCTGGAATTTGTTATTCAGAAATAATATAGATGTTGCATTTGTTTTAATTTCTCATAAAATTCAGATTTCTACCAGTGAGAAAAAAAGAAACAGTTGGTCTATTATAGTAACCTCTGACCCTTCTGTTTCCATATATGGAAAAGTTGAATCTCTCTCTACTTTCTACTGACTTCACGATGCCACTGATTTGCTTATGCTGTGTTTTTCAAAGATTTCAGAAATCTGAAAATAATATAGAATAAGATCTGGGTTTACAGCGCTCCCAGAAAACATTTATTTAACTTTATCATCATCATGAAAAACCCAGCTTCTCTGAGACCCCGGTGTGTTTGTGGTGCATGAGAAGCATGCCTGCCTGACTTCGTGTTGCTGTATGGCTGACTGTTTCCATCAGGGTTTTCTTTTTGTTCTTTCTGCATGATTTGGGAGACTCTTGGTGGGGGGCTGTTCACAATTGCTGTTTCCTGGTTATCGGTTAGAATATATTAATGCAGCTGTTTTCAGCTCTTGAATGAAAATGACAAAAGGCAACCAAAAGCCCACAGGTTTTCTTTAATGCTATTCGGGAATAACTCCTTAACCTTAATGTCCTATTTTTTTTTTCTCGCAAAGTACTAACCATTCTCCAAACCGCTTTCTCAAGTCGCTGGTAATAGCTGTTATTCAGAAGGATGAGTATCAAATGCACAAAACTATTTTCCCAAAGTAAAGAAGACTATTAAAGATGTTATTTTGTTTTGACTCCAAGTTTATTTGTGATGGGAGAAACTACTGATACTGAATGAGGCTTCCAGCTTATACCTATTGTGGACAGTGCAAAAGTATCAGTAATAAGTATCACAAATGGTGGTGAGATGTAGGGACTTGGGAGAAACGATGGTTTGTGTGGTAAACCCACAGTGTATCTCATGAGATCCGTGATGCCAGATGAAATACATTTCCTACAACATCTGTTGTCTTTTTCTAAAACAGATTGAATCTCATGATAATAAAAATAGCACAGGGATGTTTAGTTTGTGTTGGGAGGAAAAAATATTTCAAAAGTCGGGAAGCTTGGTGTAGGTCGCTTTTTTATTTCTCATTATTAAAAGGCCAGAAAATAATTGAACTTTCTCCCTTCAGTTTGTTTATCAAGCCTGGATTACTGATCCTAAGACAGCACTCCGACAGAGACACAAAGAGAAAAAAGGGTCTGCAAGAGAAGAACGGAAACGAAGGCGGAAAGGATCCAAGGAGGGTGAGTGTGGGTGGGTGGCTGCAGTGGGTGTGGCAGGTTTCAGGCTGTGCTCCCCAGCCTTGTCTGCAAAGGACAGAAACTTCTGAGGGATGAAGATTTTTAAATTCTAAAGAAGACCAAGAGTTTCAATTTGTCCTTAATTGGTCATTTCTGACACTTGGAATAAATTAAAGCACAAAGTTAGAGTGTATATATATATATACATATATATACATATATATATGTATATGTGTATGTATATATATATGTATATGTGTGTGTGTGTATATATATGTATATGTGTGTGTGTATATATATA
The DNA here is from genome assembly GCF_007565055.1 of Rhinopithecus roxellana. Lineage (NCBI taxonomy): Eukaryota > Metazoa > Chordata > Mammalia > Primates > Cercopithecidae > Rhinopithecus > Rhinopithecus roxellana. The sequence goes on along the minus strand of NC_044569.1, from coordinate 4,974,064 downwards.
TATATATTCTTAAGTAGGAAAAAAGGAGAGGCGCAAATGAAACCCAAAAAAAGTAGAAGAAAACTAATTTTTTACATGGATATTAAGTAATAAAAAAAAAAGAAATACTACAGGACATGACCTGATCATTAAGTTAAAAATTGTTCTTAGAAAAAGCTAAGGCCGGGCGCGGTGGCTCACGCCTATAATCCCAAAACTTTGGGAGGCCAAGGCGGGTGGATCACGAGGTCAGGAGATCGAGACCATCCTGGCTAACACGGTGAAACCCCATCTCTACTAAAAATGCAAAAAATTAGCTGGGCGTGGTGGCGGGCACCCGTAGTCCCAGCTACTCAGGAGGCTGAGGCAGGAGAATGGCGTAAACCGGGAGGCGGAGCTTGCAGTGAGCCGAGATCGCACCACTGCACTCCAGCCTGGGCGACAGAGCGAGACTCTGTCTGAAAAATAAATAAAAACAAAATAAAAAACCAATAAGAAAGATGAAACTTTGGCAATCTAATCAAGAAAAAAGCGAAAGCACACTTAAACAATACTCAGAAACAAGCAAACAAAAGGAACATATATTCAGCGTTCTACCAATATGTTTGAAAACATGATATCAACATATCTAAGGGTAAAAATATTTCAAACTATTACAAAAAACATCAGCCGGGCGCGGTGGCTCAAGCCTGTAATCCCAGCACTTTGGGAGGCCGAGACGGGTGGATCACGAGGTCAGGAGATCGAGACCATCCTGGCTAACACGGTGAAACCCCGTCTCTACTAAAAACTACAAAAAACTAGCCGGGCGAGGTGGCGGGCGCCTGTAGTCCCAGCTACTGGGGAGGCTGAGGCAGGAGAATGGCGGGAACCCGGGAGGCGGAGCTTGCAGTGAGCTGAGATCCGGCCACTGCACTCCAGCCAGGGCGACAGAGCGAGACTCCGTCTCAAAAAAAAAAAACAAAACAAAACAAAAAACATCAAAAGTGAAGTTGAAGTGCAGGTGGTTCACTCAGGAGCAATATTTTATTGTATCTATCAGACTAAATATGAGTATTCTGTGTATGTTAAGAACTGCTAGAAATCAAGAAAAGAACAATTCAATTCAATCAATGAGAAGGTATAAAAAACAATTCACAGACCAGAAAACAAAAATGACCAAAAGGTGCTCAGTCTCACTGTAATACAAGAAATACAAATGAAATATTTTGACATACTGTTTTCTTAACCCATTAGATTGACAGGAAAATAAACACTGGATAATGTTGGGAGCTGGTAGGAAGATAAGATATACTTACATATACCATGAGTTGTGTTGTGAAGCAGCATATCTACTTTGAAGAGTTCTGTGTCATTACCTCCTAAAAGCTCAGATGTTACGTATCATACTACAGATCAGTCCCACGCCTAGGTGTTTGGCTTAGCCCATAGCCGTACCTGTACATGTGTACAAACACACATGTCTAAGAGTATTCATCAGATACTATTTGTTAATAACAAAAAATTTGGAAACATCCTAAATGCCCATATGAAGAAGAAGAGTTAAATAAATTATGTTACCAGTATATTATGGAATGTTACTCAGTTCTTTAAAAATGAGATGGATAGCTTTGAGCTAGTATAAGAACAATTCCTGACACATTAAGTGAAAAACAACACATTGCAAATGGCACGCACATGAATGTAGTTGAATTCTTAACTAATTAAACTGAGCATTTTTATTTCACATTTTGTTCGTGATTTTTTCTTTTCAAGTCTAAGATTTAAACTTTTAGCATTTTCCTGCATTGGTCTGTCGGGTTGTTTGTTCTTATCCATTCATGCTATTTATATGTCAGGCTTCTTATCCCTTTTTTTTTTCCTTTTTTCTTTTTTTTTTTTATTACTGTTTTAATTGTCTGGCTTCTCTTTGGACTGGGAGCTCAGTGAGGATTCTGACCAGTAACTTACACAAAAGGCGCTCTATACATATTCTATTCGCTGACTAAATGAATAAGGACTTTCCAACTGTGTTTCTAAGTTTTACAGATGAGAAAACTAAGGCCAAAGGGTATGAGTGGGGCTCACACAGCTAAGTCTAAAGGGAAACTGGAAGCAGCAACCACCTCTGCACCTCACCTGGTCCAGGAGGGGTTCAGGACTTGGGCCACCAAACTCTAGGGCCTGTCCCTCAGGTGCAATTGCAGCTGCTCCTAGACTGCGCCAGCCTCTGCCAGAGACCAGCTGTGAGGGTGTGGGCAAAGACAGGAACAGCAGAGGCCAGTGGAGGGAGTGGGGACAGGGCCAAGGGAACTCTTGGCTTGATTCATAAGGCCTGAATCACTGTGTGTGTGTGTGTGTGTGTGTGTGTGTGTGTGTGTGTGTGTGTGTAATGGCAGCGGGGCTAGGAAAATCGGTATCTTCCAGGAAGGAGTGTCTTGTTCCCCCCAGTGGAACCTTCAGGAGCTGCTGCTCCCAGCCACAGGAAGTAGACCATCTAAATATGGAATAAATACATGACCAGTGAGAGAGGCAAAATGTTGGAAAGCACACCCCAGACCAGCTGGGTCTCTACTACCAAGACCCCAGGCTCAGGCCATCAATCACCCCAGGAGAGGGGATCCCGACCCCCACCAGGACCCAGTGAGAGGTAGACAGCACGAATGCTGAAGGAGCGCCAAGGGGCCAGGTGAGGGAGGGACAGACTGGAGTACCGGGACAACCAAAGCCACCTCATGCAAGAACAAGTTTCTATTCCCAAACCACCACCATCTCCATCAATACTCAGCTCCCTTCCTGCCCCCATGCCTTCCCTCTGCTCAACAGAGAGCTGGAGGCAGGAGGGCGACTCAGTTTGCCAGACATGCTGCTGCAGGTCCCCAGGCCCAGGGAGGCTAGCAAGGGACACAAACCCTTTGATGTTGCCACTCCTTCTCAAGGAATGCTGCTGCCCTCCCAACACGTCCAACAAACACACAGGCCATGGAAGCACAGAGCAAACAGCTTCATGTTCCGGGGGCCTTATCTGGAGCTTCTGTCCAGGGCCTCTGTCTCCAGCCCTCAACCTACATCATTCGGGCAGCAGGCGACCCAGCTCCGCCTCATCCAGCCGGTTGGTGGCCATGATGTGCTCCAGCTGCTGCCGGTAAGGTGCCAAGTTCTGCATGAAGTGGGGCACCGGGCATTATCCAGCACCCCATGGGGCCGCAGGCGGTCCACATACTCACAGGACCCCTTGCCCAATGAGGTCAGCAGCGGGAAATCGATGGTCTGGTGATGTCGCAGAGTGCTCACGATGCCGTCCAGGTACACCTGGCCCTGCTGGGAACAACCTGGAAGCGAGGTGTCTGTCTGGCCGCGCTGGGCGCGCACGCCGTCCTCCCAGCGCTCGTCGGCGTCCTGCACGTAGCGCGCCAGGTCCTGGCAGAGCTGGCGGAAGGGCATGCGCAGAGCGTGGCGGAGGGCGTACTAGAACTACGGCGGAGGGTGTAGGAGAACTACGGCGGAGGGCGTAGCAGAACTACGGCGGAGGGCGTACCAGAACTACGGCGGAGGGCGTAGCAGAACTACGGCGGAGGGTGTACTAGAACTACGGCGGAGGGCGTAGCAGAACTACGGCGGAGGGCGTACCAGAACTACGGCGGAGGGTGTACTAGAACTACGGCGGAGGGCGTAGCAGAACTACGGCGGAGGGTGTAGCAGAACTACGGCGGAGGGTGTACTAGAACTACGGCGGAGGGTGTACTAGAACTACGGCGGAGGGTGCAGCAGAACTACGGCGGAGGGCGTAGCAGAACTACGGCGGAGGGCGTAGCAGAACTACGGCGGAGGGTGTAGCAGAACTACGGCGGAGGGTGTACTAGAACTACGGCGGAGGGCGTAGCAGAACTACGGCGGAGGGTGTAGCAGAACTACGGCGGAGGGTGTACTAGAACTACGGCGGAGGGCGTAGCAGAACTACGGCGGAGGGTGTAGCAGAACTACGGCGCGGTGCAGTGGAGCAGCGCAGCGCACCACAGGAAGAGCCACTTGTGGCTGGCCAGGTCCCCCTCGTGGGGTTCTCCGGCCGCAGCCCGTACCGCAGCCAGTCCTCCGCGTTGTGCCACGGCTGGCGCGCGTTGTTCACGCCCCGCAGGTAGTGAATGTCTGTGGGGAAGGCGAGGGGAGGCAGCGCTGGGCGGGGCGATTGGGGACCCGCCTGCGAGCCCAGCCCTGGCCCTGCTCCACTTGGCCGGGGCTCTGGCCGCGACACTTTGATCCTCATGCTGCCGAACTCAGGTTTGCACACAAGCTCTCCCGGCCCCACGCAGCGTGAAGCCCCTCCTCCAGTGAACTCGCACCCAAGGATCCACAGTGGCTCACATACATGAATCCTCTCCCACCCATCCGCCCCCCACCCTTCACCCACGCACCCACACACGTGCACGAACTCTCCCGAACTGACATTGCCCCCAGCCCGCCCGGGCACAAGAGTACGTATACCTCCCTGCCCAACATCCTCGGTGTCCATGTCATTTTGAACACTCACGCTGATGCCCCCGGCAAAAACCACCTCTTGCCCAGAGCAACAGGATTCTCGAGGAAGAGGGACAGACGGATAGAAAGAGTGGTTAGTGCCCTGCACGCTCCTGCCCAGCCTGGCCAGTCCCCACCTAAACCAGGCGCCGTGTGTCCTCAAGCCAAGTCCATTCCCAGGATCTGGCCTTCCATCCACCCTGAAGGGTTGGCCTGGTGAGACTCTGAGGGTTCTCCCTCTGGCCTGTCAGGGCCTCACCAGCCTTGCCCCCACTGTCGAGAGAAGTCAGAGAGGAAGTGGAGAGAGTGGCGGGCGTGTTCTGGCCCACCTTTGTGAGCCAGAGGGCGGAGGTGGCTGCTCAGGGAGGGAAAGCCCCGACCTCAGGAGGGAAGGGGGAGAAACAAAAGTGGGAGTTACTCGGGCCCCTCCTTCCCACCCCTCCCAGCTCCTAGGCCCCTTTCATGCCTGCCCATCCGCCCGATACCCATACCCTGGCCTATTTCATACCGCAGCTTGCCCTCCACCCAGTACTGGCGGGCTCCGGTCAGGTTGATGGCCAGTGTGGGCCGGCTGTTCTCCACCATCATCACTGTCTGGGACAGCAGGTCTTCGCTCAGCTGCGCCACAGTCTCCTCGACGCAGCCCTTCTTCCGCATGTCTTTGCGCACAATGGACCGTATTTGGCACTTGTGAGCAGCTGCTTCCAGGTGACAGCCCAAAGTGTTCATAGGTTCCAGACTTCTCCAGAACAGCTCAGTGATGCCAACTGCCTGATGGATGAACTGTCCAGAGGCCTCGCAGTACTTCTCGAGCACAGGCGTGGGCATGGGCTCCTGGTACTCGAAGGGTGAATTGTAGGTGTAATGGGACTGGAATAACTTGTCTCGCTCACGGTCCGTATTGGTTGGCCGCAGGGCCACCAACATGCAGGGGCTCTTGCTGGCACTATGGCTTGCATCCCTTTGAGTCTTAGCAATGTGAGGCAGGGAGGCTGCAGGCCACAGGGTGCCCCTACCTTGGTTCTGTCCCCATCCAGGTAGAGGCCATCCCAGGGTGCCACGTGCCTGACAGCCAGTACTATTTACAGAGTAGGTGCTGTCACTGCGACACATGTGTCCACAGTGGCCCAGGTGCATTTTGTGAGAAGGGCTGCTGCTCAGGCTGGGGCTGCAGTGCTGGGAGGACTGCCAGAGCCAGGGACAAGGCCAAGGGCTGAGACCAGGGGTACAGTGGTAGCCCATCTCGGTCTGAGGGCTTCAGCCTATGGTGCAGGGATGGGAGGCTGGTAGGCAGGCTGGGGGGTGCCTGGTCATACCCCTGAGCCCGCAAGTCCAGCACCATTCTGTCTTGGGGGTCACATCCAGCTGGGTCACTCCAATCCTCCACACTGTTGACCTCTGGGATATAAAGAGCATGTGGAGACCAGCATGAGTGGGTGTGACCAGAGGACCAGCAGGCCCTGTACTCCACATTGCCTCTGCTGGGCGGTTGGTGGGCCCAGACTCTGCTACCAGGGCTCTGATTGGCTGCAGCGTCCATTGCCTCCAGCAGACTCACCCAAGTATGCTGGGCTGGGGGAAAGCACTTTGTTTTCGTTTTTGTTTTTTGAGACAGGGGCTTGCTCTGTCACCCAAGGTGGAGTGCAGTGCAATGATCATAGCTCCTTGCAGCCTCCAACTCCTGGCTTCAAGCGATCCTCCTGCCTCAGCCTCCCAAAGTGCTGGAATTAAACACATAAACCACCGCACCAAGCCGAAAGCAAGAGTTTTAAACACCCATCTAGATGGTAGTTACTGGAATCCTCTCAGCCTGAGCTCCTGAAGGCAAAGACTGAGCCTCTTACTCATGATTCTAATCTCTGCTCAGCACTCAATCTGGGAGGTGGTTCAGTGCAGCCACAGCTACCTGGGCTGATTAGGTAGGTGAGAAGGCCTCAGGGGCTGACTTCTGCCAATGGCATCTTCTCATAGCCACCCCTGTCCACCCACCTGGCTTTATCCACATCCTCCTGCCCATTTGGCCTCAGTCAATTTGAATGTCTGAAGGCCCCATGCTTGTGCCAGTACCCCCAGAATGCCCTCTCTCCTCTGAGCCATCTGTTGAAATCCAAATTAGAATCTGCTTTTGTGGGGCAGAGGGAAGTTTCAGCAAATCCAAGCCAATCTCTGGCTTGTCCCCTATCTGAGGGATCTTTCCAGTGGTCGTCCAAGGCCAGTGTCAGGGTGCTCACCCCAACTCTGTTCCAGGACTCAGTCCAATCCCATCTGCCCCCCTGAGACTGCCTGGAGAGCCTCCAGCTGCCGAGCTCCCTTGCCTGCTCAGCAACTCACTTCCAGCATTTCTCCTCTCTCCTACATCCTCAATCTCTTCCTCTCTGCTGGAGTCTTTCCATCAGCATAAACACATGCTGTTATTTCTCCATCTTAAAAAACAAAACAAAACCCTCACTAGAACCCACACTCCTCCAGCTACAGCCCTGCTGCATCTCCCTCCATCTGCTTCTATTGCAGCACATACCTCAAGTCATCTATACCCAGTCTCTAGTTCCTTCTTCCCCGTTCTCTCATATCCACTCCAATTAGCCTTCTGTTCCTGGCTCTCCATCCAAATTGATCTGATCAAGGTCACCAGTGACCAGCAATGACCTTCATATCAATCAACACCTGATACAATTAATCACTATATCTTGAAAGCCAGGCGCGGTAGCTCACACCTGTAATCCCAGCACTTTGGGAGGCTGAGGTGGGCAGATCACCTGAGGTCAGGAGTTCGAGACCAGCCTGACAAACATGGAGAAACCCCATCTCTACTGAAAATACAAAATTAACTGGGTGTGGTGGTGCATGCCTGTAATCCCAGCTACTCAGGAGGCTGAGGTAGGAGAATCACTTGAAACGGGGAGGTGGAGGTTGTGGTGAGCCAAGATCGTGCCATTGCACTCCAGCCTAGGCAACAAGAGCGAAACTCCGTCTCATAAAAACAAAAATCACTGCATCCTGGAAACATGCTGTCCACTTGGTGTTCCAAACACACTCAAGCTTAGTTCTCCTACCTTGCTGGTCATCCGTATCTCTATGACCTCTTAACACTGTAATGTCCAGGACTTGTCAATGGAAACTTCTCCATTTATGTTCACTCCCTAGGTGTTCTCATCCACTCTCGTGGTTTTAAATACATTAGCTCAGACTTCTTCCATAAACTTTAGACCAGTGTGCCAATTTCAGTGCAATTTGTGATTATCCCATTTTTGTATATTTCAGATATTTTTTCCAACCCAAGGCTTATATTTTGATTTTAGTTTATGGTATATGCGATCTGAGCAATTATTATTTTTTTTCTTGTGTCAAATTTCCCCTTGCAGTTTCTAGGTTTCCATCTTGCTTTTAAGAAGTCTCTTGGCCAGGCGCGGTGACTCACACCTGTAATCCCAGCACTTTGGGAGACTGAGGCAGGTGGATCACCTGAGGTCAGGAGTTCGAGACCAGCGTGGCCAATATGGTGAAACCCTGTCTCTACTAAAAATGCAAAAAAATTGCTGGGCGTGGTGGCAGATGCCTGTAATCCCAGCTACTCGGGAGGCTGAGGCAGGAGAATCACTTGAACCCGGGTCGTGGAGCTGAGCTGAGTGCAGTGAGCTGAGACCACACCACTGCACTCCAGTCTGGGTGACAGAGTGAGACTTTGCCTCAGAAAAAAAAAAAAAAGAAAGAAAGAAAAGAATGTCTCTCCTCCCAAATATGATGCAGATGTTTCCCAGATTTTCTATTAATTTTACTTACATCTTAATTTTTTTTTTTTTTTTTTTTTTTGAGACTGAGTCTTGCTCCATCACCAGGCTGGAGTGCAGTGGCACAAAATCAGCTCATTGCAACCTCTGCCTCCTGGGTTCAAGTGATTCTCCTGCCTCAGCCTTCTAAGTAGCTGGGACTACAGGTGCCCGCCATCACTCCTGGCTAATTTTTTGTAGTTTAGTAGAGACAGGGGGTTTCACCATGTTGGCCAGGATGGTCTGGATCTCCTGACCTCGTGATCCACCCACCTCGGCCTCCCAAAGTGCTGGGATTACAGGCGTGAGCCACTGCACCTGGCTACATCTTAAATTTTTATTCTATGAAGTGGAGATCTAATTTGTTCACTTTTAGATGGATAGACAATTATGTTATTCCAGTTTATTAAGATGATTCATCCTTTCCTACTGGATTTAAATGCTTCATTTGTCAGTGTCAGGCTCCCATTTCTTCTCGGGTATGTTTTCAGACTCTATTTTGGTCTTCCCTTGTATTGTCTCGCTCTAGGCCAATGCCACATACTATTAAGTCTAGTAGCTATAGAGTTTGTTTTAATTTTTAGTGAGGCAAGCTCCTCTCACTACCTTTTTTTTTTTTCAAAATTGTGTTTGCTGTTCTCAGACATTTGTCCTTCTGGAATGTTTCAGTCAGTTATAAAAATTTGTTCTTTGGTCATCTTGAAAATGGCTCATTGCTCTGAGTCATGAAGATTATTTATTGTGCACGTGCAGCACTCTTAACCTACCAATCAAAGACAGCAATAATTTAAAGATACTCTTTTAATGAATATTTACTCAGCACTTTCTTGGTACGAGGCATCATGTCTTCCAGACAGATGAAGCACGTGGATCCCGTTCTTCTGAAGTGCCAGCTGTTGTCATATGTGCCTCATGTATACCATAGTAACTAATTCGATCCTTGCAACAGCACAGGGTCATTTTATTATCCCTGCTCTACAGAGGAGCAAATAAGGTCCCAGAGAATGAAGCAACTTGCCTGAGGTCACACAGCCATTCAGTGAGTAGTGGGTCTGGAATTCCTACTAGACTAATTTGTTCTAAAGCCTTTCATTGTAACTGGTAGGCAAGATAAGTATAGGGGGAAAATTCCTAATGATATCAAAACTGCAAAGTTCCGTTTTAAAAAGTAGAGATAAAATAATGTGGGACCTGAGGGAGAAAGGATTTCTTGTAGGCAAGCATGGCTTCAGAGAATGCTCCATGAAGAAGGGAGTATTTGCACACAGCCTGACATTCTAGCAGAAGAAAGCAAGCCCATGCATAAAAAATAAAATATAAAGAGCAGGTCAGCTTAGCTGGTCAAGACCAGATGTGGAGCAACAGTAGTAAAGAGGATAGCAGAAAATAAGTTTGAGAAGATTCCTGGAGTCAGATCATGAATGACCTTAGGTAGGGTTACCAGATAAAATGCAGGAAACTGAGCCAGGAGCTGTGGCTCACGCCTGTAATTTCAGTAACTTGGGACTCTGCAGTAGAAGGATCACTTGAGGCCAGCAGTTTGAGACCAGCCTGGGAAACATCTCTAAAAAGATTTTTTCTTAATATAGTCAGGTGTGGTGTTGTACACTTGTAGTCCTAGCTACTTGGGAGGCTGAGGAGGGAGGATCACTTGGGCCCTGGAGGTCAAGGCTGCAGTGAGCTATGATCACACCATTGCAGTCCAACCTGGGCAACAGAGCAAGACCTGACTCTAATATATATATACACACACACACACACAGAGATAGAATATATATAGGACATATATATATCAGAGAGATATATATACACACAGAGAGAGAATATATATAGAACATATATATTCCCTCTACATATTTCCTGGGCTTCATATATAATATATGTATATTGATATATACACATATATATCTTCTCTCTATATATGAAGCCCCATTTGAGTTTTTAACATAACAAACAATGTTTAGCTTAAGTATAATCTGGACATATTTCATGGAACATACTTATACTTTAAAAATACAAAGACTTAAAATACGTACCTCAAACTTCACATCATTATTTGAAAATTCTCGAGATGCTCTCCCTCAGAGCAACAGTATAAGCAACATGCCCTATCAGATAACAACATCAACACCAAATTATAAGTGTTTTAGCCTCATCCCTGGGTCTATTTTGTGTCTCCTAACCTGATTTTTTCATTTTACTTTCTCATCTACCTGTTATCCTGTTATATTTCATATGTAACCATAAACCACCTTATATCCTTTTAGTAAAAAGGTTTATTTGGAATCAATCACTGGTACCCAAATAAAACCTCAAAAAAAATGAAGATTTCTTAAAGAACTAAACATACCCTTCAATTCGGCAATCCCACTACTACATATACATTCAAAGGGAAGAAAATTATTGTATCCAAAAGGCACCTGCACTCACATGTTTATTGCAGCACTATTCACAATAGCATAAATATGTAATCAACCTAACTGTCCATCAACGGAGGATTGGAAAAAGAAAATGTGATATATGTGTATGTCATGGAATACTACTTAGCCATAAAAATGAATGAAGTCATATCTTCTGCGCAACGTGGATGGAGCTGGAGGCCATTATCCTAACGAAATAATGCAGAAACAGAAAGTCAAATACCTTATGTTCTCACTTATCAGTGGGAGCTAAACAGTGGGTGCATATGGGCATCCGGAGGGAGGGCAGTTATAGACACTGGAGATAATCAAATGCGGGAGAATTGGGGAGGGGGGAGTTAAGGGTTGAAAAATTACCTGCTGGTACAATGTTTGCCGTTTGGTGATGGGCACACCAGAATCCCAGACTTTACCATGACACAATTTGTGCTTGTAAGGAATCTCCTAAATATATGTTTACATTTTCTGAAATTTAAAATTTCTTATTTATCTTACATTCAAATTTAACTGGCTATCCTGCCCTTTTACTTGCTAGATCATTTTAGCCTTAAATAAGAGGATATGAAATGAAATGAAATCCTATAATGTCATTTTAAGATATGACAAACATTTTCTATAAAGAACCTCATAGCAAATATATTTATTTATTTATTTATTTAAGACAAGGTCTCACTCTTTTGCCCAGATTGGAGTGCAGTGGCACAATCATGGCTCCCAGGTTCAAGCAATCCTCCCACCCTCAGCCTCTCAAATAGCTGGGACTACAGGTGCGTGCCACCACACCCAGCTAATATTTTGATTTTCTGTAGAGACGAGGTCTCACTATGTTGCCCAGGCTGGTCTCAAACTCCTGGGCTCAGGCTATCCTCTTTCCTCGGGCTCCCAAAGTGCTGGGGCTACAAGTATGAGCCTCTGCACCTGGTGTTGACAGTAAATATTTTAAGGTTTACTATTCATGAAGTCTCTGTGCAACTCAAACCTGCCATTATAGGGAAAAAGCAGCTATAGACAATATACAGACAAATGGGCATGACTGTTAAATTCGAATTTCACATAGTTTTCACATGCACCAAATATTATTCTCCTTTAGATTTTTCAACTATTAAAAATATAAAAGCCATTCTGAACTCACAGGCCATTTGACAATAGTCAGCCTGCCAGTACTGGCCAGTAGCCACCAGCGAATGTAGTTTACACATCCTTGGTTTACATAATTTTTATGCTGGCATGGAGTAAAATAATCTAAGAGCTATGAATTCGAGCAGATTTTCCCAAGGAACTCTTAAAATAGACAGAATGTCCTGGAGTTAATTATAAAATTCCTTTTAATCTAGAAGAGTAACACTGGCATTTAATTTACCCTAAATGGAATTTAACTCATCTTTATTGAACACACTTGGCAGGTCCCGTGGAATGGGAAGATTGGGAGGATGAACCAATCAAAAAGAAATCTGACGGACCAGGTAACAAAATAACGATAAACATGAGCAGTGGGAACTTTGAAAATGATACCTGCCCAGATGGTATATAATGGAAGGCCGCCTGAAAAATTGTGAATTGAACACTGTTTTCTGGACTATGAGTAAATAATCAGTATCCCTTGGAATCTCATCTCCACTGAGATTGCAAAATGACCCTTTTTTTTTTTTTTTTTTTTTTTTTGAGACGGAGTCTCGCTCTGTCGCCCAGGCTGGAGTGCAGTGGCCAGATCTCAGCTCACTGCAAGCTCGGCCTCCTGGGTTCACGCCATTCTCCTGCCTCAGCCTCCCGAGTAGCTGGGACTACAGGCGCCCGCCACCTCGCCCGGCTAGGTTTTTGTATTTTTTTAGTAGAGACGGGGTTTCACCGTGTTAGCCAGGATGGTCTCGATCTCCTGACCTCGTGATCCACCCGTCTCGGCCTCCCAAAGTGCTGGGATTACAGGCTTGAGCCACTGCGCCCGGCCAAATGACCCTTTTTTAATTTTTTTTTTGAGACAGAGTCTTGCTCTGTCGCCCAGGCTGGAGTGCAGTGGCCGATCTCAGCTCACTGCAAGCTCCACCTCCCAGGCTCACGCCATTCTCCTGCCTCAGCCTCCCGAGTAGCTGGGACTACAGGTGCCCACCACCAGGCCCGGCTAATTTTTTGAAGTTTTTAGCAGAGACGGGGTTTCACCGTGTTAACCAGGAAGGTCTGGATCTCCTGACCTCGTGATCCGCCCGCCTCGGGCTCCCAAAGTGCTGGGATTCCAGGCATGAGCCACTGCACCCTGCGGCAAAATGACTCTTAAAAGTAGGTCTGGACTTTACGCAGTTGGATAAAATGTTGCATTAGTTTCAGTTTGTAAATTCCTTTAGGCAAGCATCTATGAAAGAGGCTTTTAGGGAGCAACTTCTTAATGTCCCATGGAAGCCGTCAGAATGGAGGCAAACAAAAAGTACTGGCAATTATTTTTAAAAAACACAGAAAGGAGGAGGTAAATGAGAGGTAAGTAGGACTGGGGAAGTTAGAGATACACTAGAAGGTTAGGGCCAAACTCTTCATTTTAGGAGGGAAAACCAGGCTCAGTGAGTTGGTGACTTGTTCTGGATTCCATAGGTAAGAGTCAGGGAGAGAACCCTTGTCTTCTAACTCTGGGTGCAGCCACAGTGCCATCTGGGCTCCTCATAGTATGTGATTGGGAGGAAGGTATGTTTATGCAGGAAGAAAAAAAGGCAAAAGCCTCCAAATGAAATGAACTCGATGCTCTCTGGCCCTCTCTAATCATGCCGTTTTTTCATCTGCTTTGGAGCGCCTGTGCAGTTATCTATCAGCAGACCAGGCGTCAGGCTCTTTGTGTCCTCACACAACTGCCTCCAAGCCTGCCCTCTGCTGGCACAAAAGGAGACTTACTGAAGGCCACCTAGTGCCTTCCGCTGTGCCAGTCCTGAAACCCAGACTTCCAGTTCTAGGTCATCGGACACACATTCATGTGGACCTGGACACTCTTACTGCTGCAAAGCCTCACACCATAACAGCAGCTAACACTTCAGATCACCTGTCTTGTTTCTCAGGCACTTTTTCAAGAATTTGGAGTATATTAACTACTTTAACCTCTCAAAACAGGGAACTGAGGCAGAGAGAGATTAACCAACTTAATCTCTTAGTTGTATTAACCAAGCCTATGTAACTGCTAAAGAGTGGAGTTGGGATTTGAACCCAAGGAATCTGAATCCAGAGTGTGTGCTCTTAACCACTGTGTCCTACTGCCCCTGTAGTTAAACTCGAGTCCTCACTTTCCCTGTTGGTGAGTCGTCACCCAGGTTCACAAAGCACACGTGACTCATGTCCCCAGTGCAGCGGCTGCAGCCTTACCATCAGGCCTACCATAGCAAAACCATGCGGTAATAACGTTTATCTTCATCCTTTCTAAGAAAACAATTGTGAAATGAGAAAAATAGGTGTTGAAAATATGAGGAGCTGCTAAAGTTCATTGATGGGTGTAACTCCCAGCCTTTCATCCTCCGGAACCAAGCTTCCCCTTTATGTCTACACAGAGCAGCTAGAGGCGCTATCTGAACGACTGTGAGAAATACATGCCTCGCTTGAGATTTTGTAGAGGATGTGAGGAGGGGTGGGAAGGGAAACGTCGGAGCTCGTGGCATCACCTCTTCAGTGGCCACAGCGACTCGCTTCATTCAGCTTCGAGAGGCGGCCGTTCTCTTCCTGTACCTCCTTGTCAGCAAAAGATACCCTCTCCTTTCCTTGCTTCCTAAACATACCTCATGGAAGACTGTTAGGTGTGACACAGTTTCAAGGAGGTTTGGGCGTCACCAAGGTAGTGACAGCACAGGCGGGAAACATTCTCACACAGAACATCAGATGTCACTATATACAGATATTGTGGGAGGAAGCTAGAGAAAATGTCATGAAGAAGATCAGAAAGAAGAGAAAATATAGTTTTTATTCAGTAACTGGAAGCAGACCATCATAAAGCTCTTCATCCTCGTCGTCTTGCCCTCGAGTGGGCTGAGGAGGAGGAGGAAGAAGAGGGGTTGGTTTTGCTGTCTCAGGAGTGGCAGATGCAGAAAAGGTGGAGGAGAGAAGGTGGAAGGGGAAGCAGGAGAGGCAGGCACTTTTGGTGTAATTTTACTGAAAACAGTCCACGCAGTTCAAACCCATGTTGTTCAGGGTCAGCTCATAGGGAGCTGCTCTGCTTGCTATTTCCACTAAAGATTGCAAGTTCTATCCTGATGTGGACTGCCACTGCATGTGTGCAAAGCCCCACAAGAGCTTTCTGCATGGCAGCTCTCCTCCATGCATGATGAGAATCTGAGTCACAGGCCTTTTAGATGCACAGGGCAAGAGCCAGGTCCGATTTTTGGTAGAACATCGCTGTTCTACACAAAAGCAAAATCAATGGTATTTTGTTCCTTTAACATCTTGTTGCTTTTCTTTCTCCTAGACAATATCATCAAGAGGATATTTAATATTTTGAAATTTACCTGGGTCCTATTTCTGGCAACAGTGGACAGTTTCACCACTTGGCTTAACTCCATTTCAAGGGAGCATATTGATATATCTACAGTTCTGAGAATTGAATGATGCATGCTGACCAGAGAAATTAAGAAGGTAATACTGCTGGTGTAATTCTTTTTGCTCCTTCCCACATTAAGAAGACATTAAAAGTCAATGTCCAAAACTCCAGGTAGGATAAGACAAAACCCTTTCTTTCCAGGCAATTGTTGCATAAACCCTTTGCTTTTCTGTGTATTTAAATCTATTCCACACTAAGAATTAAAATAATTAAATGTGCATGCACGTGCACCTACACACACGTGCACACACACACACATATACACATCACAGAAGGGCAACTTTATTCATCCTATCCCTCCCTTCACCACAGTTTGCAGGTGTACAGACATTGCCTTGTTCTATATCCCTATAGTTAATAGAGAATTACAGTTTTAGTCTAGAAAGTGTAGAAAGTGGTGTTTTTTTTTTCTCCCTCCTGAACACTGAAGTCTGGAAAGTTTGATCTGAAACTTTTTTATAAGAAAACTTAGGACATATGCAGAACAACAAAATATATGGTTTAAAGATTGTATTTAAAAATAATAGTTCATTTCTTGAAAAGTTACCATGATTTAGTAAAATTATCTACCTATAAGAAGACACTTACTTAGATCTACCTAGTAATGTTGGAAACCACTTATGAAATGAGTCGACATCAATCCCCACTTGCCTAGCATGGTGCTAATCCTTATCCAGGCATGCATGGGTACGAAAAGCTGTCTGCACTGAGAAATGCTGGGCGGCTGTACAGGCAGGCACCTGCCTCCATAGGAACGGTGGCAATGTCTCGTTCTCCTCAGGGCAACGTTCCGACTCGGGAGAGCATCCACATGTACTATCAGAACCACATCATGAACCTTTCCAGAGAGTCGGGACTGGACACCATTGACGAGCGACCCGTCGGAGCTGCTTCAGGTGCACAGACAGCCCACAGGATGGATAGTTTAGATTCACATGACAGTATCTCCAGGTATTTCACTTTCTAACAATGGGTTTACTTTTGACGAAGGTAAATGAGGTGAATGTCATCAAATATAAGAAACGAATGTGTGAGGTGAAAGTTAATCAAAACCGTGCATGGACCCCCACCCTCTTCCAGCTGTCACCGTCTGTACAACAACTATAAGGAACATTGTCCTTGCCTAGAAGGAACCAGATAAAAGCTGGTATCAATAAGACACTGTTAGCTGTATCTGTATGACCCAAAGGCACAGTATAGAGATTTCCAAGCTGGAGGCAAGGAAGAATGATCCCTCCCAACCCCAAAGTTACTATTTGTGTCAAGGGTTACATCCTTATTGCCTTTCAAGATAGCTGATCCACAAAGTGTCTTCTACATTAGGGTCTTCTACTTCTGTGGCTATCTTTGATCTTTCCCTTCAGAATTGTTACCTGAAGGTTTGTAATAAAAATTCCCAGAAAGTATTCTGTTAGCTTCTATCTCCTCTGAGTTTACTATTGTACGCATTGTTTCACAACAGGATTATCAGATGACACAGTACTAATGGATTCGCCAGGTGCCAGTACTAAGCACTGTACCTGAGTTACCTCAATTTATCCTCTAAGACCCTGCGAGATGCATGCTATTATTATCCCTGTTTTGCAAAGACAGAATTCAGTTACAGAGAGATTAAGAAACATACCCAAAGTCACACAGCTAGGATGTATACAAAAGCGCACCCATAATCCAAAATCATGTGGTTTAGCTCAGAACCCAAGCTCTCAGCCACCCTAGTGTGCTGTCTCTCATTGCCTCATCCTGCACCACAGGCCAGCTTACTGCCTGTCCCAGAAAAGCCTCAGAATTCTTTGCATCACAGCGTTCTAGATAGCTGGTGACAGAGCTAGATTCTAAGTTAAAACAGAAGTCCCTGTCTTAGGAGGTAAAATTGCCTTGTGTAGGGTGAAGAACTAGACCGAATGAATTACACCTTATAGCCACCTTCACAGGTAAAGAATTGTATCACTGAGAACATTCATGTTTTACTTTTTTCATGAAACATGTTGAGTATCAGCCATTCTGTGCCAAGCCCTGGCCTCGATTCTGGGAGAGGCCTATAAAGATAAGAGTAGTCCCCTAAACAGTTTAGCCTAGGAAGAACTGAGATAAGGCCATTACCTCCTAAAATGCTTGCCCTGGGGAGGACAGTAGAGATTGGTGTCTCTGGCTGCTGGTCAGAAACTCCTGGATGGCTTTAGAGTCACACTTCATAGCAAGGCACTAATGACCTGGAAAAGTATTTGTCCTTCACAATTGCTGGATGTATTTCCAGATGAAATAGGAGAGGGAGCTGAGACCATTTTATTGATACCAAACCCAAAATAGACAACTGGACATTGGACTGAGTGAGGAGATGTGGGTAAAAAAAATAAAAAAAGTTTTACTCTAAAGTGCTGTTTAACTGTTGCTGCATTCCTGTATTTGAGCCTCTCTAATTATGCCTATTATTTTGCTACCCAATAATTATTATTGATGCAGATCCGTATTTATTGGTATGAAAAGATCTTTGTGAGAGAGATACACAATAAAATATATACATATATTTTGTAAAAATCCAAGTTTTAAAATAAGATGTATGCTAAGCCTAATTTAAAATATATGCATTCATGCCTAGATTGATTTAGAAGTAATATTTGTGCAAATAACACTGTGCATGGATATATCCCTGCCTGCCCCCCTAAAATAGGTATTGATTCTTTTAAAGTCTTTTGAGGGATAATAAAAGAGACTATATTTTTCTTTTAGTTTGTTAATAATCTTTGCTTATTTATGAATTTCAAAGACACAGATATTTCATCTATTATTGTATATTTTTGTGGAAAGAAGAAACGTTTAGGACAGAAACTATGATTTCAAGGTCAAACATTTATTTCCTAATTGAGATTCAGTTTAAAGCTTTAATTCATAGAATAAAATAATTGATTATTAGAAAACTATGTCATCATAAAACTTTATTTTTCAGTTTCTTTCTACCCAAGAATATGCATATTTCTCAATTATTAATTTCTGAAATCATTAGTAATATCAAAAGTTACAAAGAGAACTTTTAATATCATGTCCTTCCACTGGTGAGTGTTACCAGAGTCTCATTGTGTCTTCCTGGAAACCTCCCACAATCAACATTTTGAAAGGGAGCTTCTGTCTTCTTCTTTGACAGATTCCATTCAGACAAAGGTCATTCTTTAGCTTGAATTTTATTTTTATTTTTTGAAAACTATTATAACTGTTCTACTTGGAAGCTTCCAGAAGTATTAAATTCATTCTTATTGCAACAATCTATTGATCATTGTATTTAAACTGAATCATTCTCTCTTTAATTTAATTCAACGCGCTTAATTCATTTTAATGCTAAAACTTAAAATCCATGTCTACCCCCAGGTTACCTAAGTCCTTAAGTAGTCCAGCTAGGTCCTGCCTTAATCCTACAGGGACCCTGCATGGGCAGGTCTGGGACAGCCTACAGGTTTGTGCAGCAGGGTGGGTGGGGAGCCAGGATTTGTCCGAATGTAGTGAGCACTCGAGATGCTGACTGGTGCTGCCTCCTAGTTACAGGGTGAACAAAGGGATATTGGGTATCTAAACATTTCTAATCTACCCACTGTAGGAACTATTCATGATCAAACAACCGTTTTTCAAAAAAACAAGAGCATGATAGGGTGAAAGAAATGCTGAGATTCTCTACATGTACACGTCCCAAATGATGTTTCTTTGATTTGTTCATTTATTTTCGCGTAACATTCACACACATCCCACTGCTCTCAGCTTTGGACTGTACTGCTCTGTATATATCCAATATGGACTGGATCTGATCCAAACTATGTCTTTATTACTTTTAAATTCTAAAATAAAAGGTTCAGACAGCTCTAGGGAACTTAACCGAAAGTCATGATCATATTCAACTGGGATCGTTCCCTCCCACGCAGTGAAGAATACGATCATATACATGCGTAGCATTGACTTTGAATACTGCACCTTTGCATCTTTCTTCAAGAAAATATGCTGCCCCATCATGTGATTTGTAAAATTTTTCAAATGCCTTTTTTTAACCTCCCTTCTAGGTTCATTTTGTAATACACAGAGATTTTTTTGTTACCCGAATCTCCAAATGTGGGAAGTGAAATGGGTAATGAATAGAATAGCCTTTCGTTATTAATTTGTGATGACTCTAACAGTAATTGGTGACATTTTTTAATGAACCTCTTTTGAAATTTCATGAAGTAGTCTCCCACAGGGAAAAATCATACAAAGATAAAATTTTTTTTCACACCATCTCAAGGATTTTATAGACCTCCTAAGTATCACACATGAGCCTCGTTTGAAAACAGATGCTCTAGAACCAAACTGAATCAGTGGCCTCAGAGAATATTTGAAGGTGAATTGAAAATACATTTTTCGGCCGGGCGTGGTGGTTCAAGCCTGTAATCCCAGCACTTTGGGAGGCCGAGACGGGCGGATCACGAGGTCAGGAGATCGAAACCATCCTGGCTAATATGGTGAAACCCCGTCTCTACTAAAAAATACAAAAAACTAGCCGGGCGAGGTGGCAGGCGCCTGTAGTCCCAGCTACTTGGGAGGCTGAGGCAGGAGAATGGCGTAAACCCGGGAGGCGGAGCTTGCTGTGAGCTGAGATCTGGCCACTGCACTCCAGCCTGGGCGACAGAGCGAGACTCCGTCTCAAAAAAAAACAAGAAAAGAAATTTTTCATAAAGTAAACATAGGTGAATCCCATCTTTATGACATTTAACTGCGTAACAATGGACAATATGTCCCATTAAGAAATTAAATATTATAAATCACAATTAAGCAGGAAAAACAATTGGTTAAAATAAAATCAAGTAACTGCCTTTAAATCTGACCTAAGATTGCAAATAGGAAACCACAATCTTGATAAAAAATTGTGAGTTAGGAGATATTTAAATCCATCAATTGCTTTTTGACAAAGACTGTCAGAATATCCTCTCCCCAATTTTAAAATGGTCAGTCAGTAAATACAATAACTAGTAGGAAACCAGCACCTTTAGAATTGGGTTTTAATGTATTTGTATTTTGTTTCTCAGCCTAAAGAAAGGGGAGACAGAATAGGGCCGGTCTTGTTGCCAGTAAAGGAGTTACCACAGCTGCCCTTTTCTGCAGTGAGCCATATTTCTAGGCTTTAGAAACTTTCAGATTTCCAAATAATCATTTGTCTACACTGTAGTCTCCAGGAAGCCATGCTGATTGCTGGAAAGGTAGTAACCCTCCCTAGAAGAGGTTCTGCGGGGGAAGTCACTGGGAAGGGTCTGGTGGCCAGGAGGCTGCCACTCCCCAGTGAGGTTACACTCACCTGGTGTGGCCAGCGCCCTTCATGGCCCCTGCTGCGAGGCCAGTGGCATGGATTTTACCTTCAAGCAGACAGTAGACGGAGTCTGGGTGGGATCCTAACAGGTGGATTTGTAGTCCCTTTGACTTAGAGAAGAGTCACGTTTTCTTTCAAATCCAGATGTAAAATGGCAAACATTTTTTAATGGTTGCTTTATATAATCAGATAACATCTACCTTCCTAGAAACTATATTAGCTTAAATTGCTGCAGAAAACATTAGTTAATATCCTGAGGGGCATTCCCAGGTAGGAGGCGGTTAATATTTTAAATATGTCCTCTGAGGGGTTGCCATGTGTTCCTGGGGTGCTCGCAGTGGGGGCCCATCAGGCAGGTGATGGCAGCCATCCCCTTGGGCCTGCTGTCTGGGCCTATTTTTATACATTTCCTCCCCTTCCTATTCACTTTTAAACTGTCCTGGATTGGGTGACGTATTAGTTGTCCTACAGGGAACCCACCTGTGTGGGATTTTGTAGGTTCTGAGAACTCCATCCAAGAGTTAACAAGATAAACAGGGCTTTTGAATTAGAACCATCAGTTCCCATGAGGAAAACCTGAGCAAAGCTGCAGGCGACTGCACAGGCTATGGGGTTACATCTCTGTAAATATTAAATGAAATACCGAAGTGTAAAGTCCCCTCATGCAGAAACATAAAATTAGGGCCCCAGAAAGGGGCACTGATTTGTCTAAAACCCAACAGCCAGTTAATGTCAGCATCCTCATCCTCGCTGTGTTCATCCAATGCTGTTCTATTTATCTTGTCATTGTCTCCTTATTTTGTCCAGGACATGGTGACATGGTGACATCTAAAGGAGCTGGGGCAAAACAAAACAAAGCAAAACCAGCCTCCATGCCCTTATTAGAGAGTATTTTTGTTGCTCACAGGCTTATCGCCCTCACTGCCTGCCCCTGTCTTGGCCACGTAGCTGTGACATGCACAGCCCCATGGCCAGCCCCACTGGAGCAGTTATGGCTTGTGCTCCAGCATATGGGACCTGAAAAACTCTTTTAACAGGTTCCATGAGTGAATAACTCAAATTCGCTCCTCCCAGGCTTGCAGTGGTCACTGCATCCTGAACAGCTTCCATCCTGCCTCAGGATCCTCGACTGACAGTATATGGCTGTGCAGGCCAGGCACCTACCACTCTCCTAGTGAGTTCACTTGATGACAGTATTCAGCCTACCACGTTCAGCCTGGAAATCAGGAATCCTGTATCTCTAAGGGTCTGTTTCTGTTCCCTGGGTCAGCGAGCCCATGAGCACTCAAGTTGGAAGATAAGTATTCCAGTTGCTTTCTCTAGAGGATCTTTGGGCTCTCTGTCCCTCTTTGGGGTTGAACCATGTGTGGGAACTGAAACGATGCCTGTGTCACACCTGTGTGCTTCCTCTCATGAGCATCCTCACCCAGCAGCATCCTAGGCCTGGATCTGCCATCCTCCCTCACCAGTCACTGCTCCATTGGGTACCAGGAGATGAGGATTTTAGGCAGTGGGTTCTCTCCATCATGGCATCCACCAAGCCCTAAAAAATGATCCAGAAGAAAAATTAGGCAAAATGAAAAGTTAACAGACAAAATGACCCTGCCATTGCTCAGGTTCCTTTGTGCTTTCCTTTACAGCCTTTTATTTTATTTCTGATGTTGGTTTATATCCGCTGCATATTAAACCAGCATCCCAACTACATGCAGAGCATCTCATTTGGCTTAACTGAATATCACTCCAAAAATGGGGTGCAAAATTCAGTTTGTTGTCATTCCTGAGTTTCCCCTCTCTAATTTTGAAGATTGTGTTTTAGAAAGAAAAAAAAAAGATTGAAATATTTTATGTAAATTCTATATTATTTGGTTAATAAATGCTCTTAACTCAGGACTGCAAGCTCCAAATAAAGCATATTTTCTTTCATTTAAAAAAGCCCTCTGTTATGAAGTTATAATTACATACATTACACTTTGTGAGAAAAATATTGGGACGCATCATTTTTCTATTTCTTAGTCCCACCCAGAGAGTGCCATTTGGTAATGTGTCACTAGCCAATATGTTTTTTAAAATCCAGTACTCGTGTGTTTCCAGGTCATGCACACAGGTCCTTCCCCATGCCTGAGCCCCGCTGCGGTGGCCTTCCTTGTCGGTGGTGTTGGTGTCATGTGTGGTTTGCTGCATGGCAGTGTGTTCGTCAGTCGATCCGTGTGTAAGCCGATGTGTACAACTTGGTGTTTTAACACTGTGTTTCTGTGACTGTTTGTGCTGCTAGCTGCTACACTGAAGCAACCATGCTGTTCTCAAGGCAGTCCACCCTTGATGATTTAGATGGACAAGAAATTCCTAAAACAAGTGAGCATGCTCGGCCTAGGCTCTGTAAAATGCTCAGCATGGATATGTCCTCCTCATCAGCTGACAGTGGCAGTTTAGCATCAAGGTGCTTAACTTGTGCATGCTTTGTTCTGTCATTTTAATCACCTCTTCCCCCTTTATGTCATTGCAAATATAAGTTCTTGTGACGTATGTTTTTATTTCATTTTTATTTTAAGAATCTGCATGACTAACAGAAGCATAACCACTGCCCTCTCTGAGATGTAATTGTTCTCAGGACAGCATTATATTAAACTAACCGCTCTTTAGTTTTTGTCTGTTAGGAGTTTCTTTAAAAATCCTTATCACAAACATTCTCCTCCATGTTTTCAGTATTTCACACTTTCCATTTTCGGAGACATACGCATGTTTCCTCCACAATTTAGAGCTTCTGTGGGCACTACTCAAAGGGGGAACTCTGTTTGCAAAGGTAGAAAACTTCTCATCATTTGATCAAAAGATACATGCAGTAGGGAAAAAACTAAAAATCTGTCATAGGTAGTCATTTTCACTGAATATTGAATAAGTCTGCATGTTATTTGCCTAATTGACATAAAAGTCAGAATATAGTTTACCATTGGTTTTTAAAAAGAATATTATGCAGCAGAGTGTATCACCTTTGTAGCCTATAACTTTTATTTTGGGGAAAAAAATAACTGTGGCTTAAGTTCTCTGAAATCCTACCCTAAAACAGTATTCATTTAGAAATAAAATTATTGGCATACAACCTGAGAACTCTTTTTGAATTGCCTTAGGATGGTCGGGGGAGACACTGAACTCAGCAGCTACACTGTGCTTCTCCTAACATGAAAACAGCCCAATCCAAAACAAGTTACATTCTGACTGCTCACAGTGGCAAGTCAGAGGGCATCTTCTTTTCTCTGGCAGCTGTGTATCTCCGTGCAGCCCTGCAGTACGCTGGCACTGGCATGATGGGAATGCCTTGGCCATTTGACAGAGTCCTCTGGCGGGCATGTGCCTGCCATGCCAGCCCATTTTCTTGACCTCTGAAGGTACTCTCCGCCCCTTGGTGCCACAGGAGATCCAAACCAAAGCGAGCATGATTAGGATTGATGACAGTCTTAATAGCCGTGAGACCTGGTGTGGGGTTGGCTCCAGTAGTCTGGAAGTTCCCTGGGCAATGGGTCAATGGCATGGCCTTCCTAGGAGGTGTATCTAATTGAGGTAAGTCTTAGCAAAAATCGGGTTTGGCCTGGCATTTCAGCAGCCCCTCCATGATGTGCGCACTCAGGGACACAGCCCTGGGGATTCTGAACACCTGAGCGGGCATCAAAAGCTCAGGCCCGTCTGGTTCTTCAGTCACAGGATGCCGTGAACGGCTGTGCCAAGGTTCATCCATTCATTCACTCATCCATATGTCCATACTGGTGTCTGTGACAAGAAACATGGGTACAGTCTATGCATGTGAGAATCTCAGTGTTTATGGAACCCAGGTGGTCACACATACCATTCAGATAAGAGTACATATTTCAGAGTCTAACACATCCTCCCACATCCAAGGCAGATTCCCAGTCTCCAGGTGGATTTTGCCTCTCTCCCCTCCATGGCTGGATGTGTCTGAGGCAGAGCAAGCCATGAATGTCACTGGCTGCCCTCTTGTCATTGGCCAACCTTGTCTGCACGGACCTGACAGGGAAAGTTAAAAGAATATAGGAACAAAAGAAGGAGACAAAGGATACGAGAAAAAAGAACAGAACGCCAAAGGCAGGAAGTGAGGATGAGAGTAGAGAAGCTTCTGGAAAAGGAGCACTCAAAGAGGAACTGGTAGGAGAAAATAAGTGAAGTCGTCGGGAGGAAAGAACAGAAGCGTGCTCTGGGGTGGAGTGGGCAGCTGGAAGGGAGAAGGGTCGAGGAGAGCTTGCGTGGGGAGAGAGTGGCTGGAGTCCCGTGCTGAAGGGGAAGCCCTGGGCACAGTGCAGGGAGCTGGGACGAGGGTGGCGATTCCACAGACGGGATGCACAGAAATGCAAAAAAGGCAAAGGATGGAAAAGCAGGAAGAATAAACATGAAAGAAGGCTGGCATGTTTTATCAAGCACACAGCTGTCCAGGGTAGCCAATATGTAATCATTCCCATTCCCCTCTTATGGTCTGGGTGGGTCTGTTGTGCAGGATGCAGGGTAGAATAGCTATTTGCTAAGACTTAGCTCTTGGTCAAAGCCTTCAGAGCTTCTCCCCTCCAGGGATGCCCCCCCGGAAGCAGACAGAGCAGTGGGTAAACTGTACTTTGTTGATATGGAAACAGACTCTGGAACCCGAGGCTGGGAATCCAGATACTCCACACTTGTTACGGGGGCGAGTTCTGCTCTTTGAGAGCCATGTGACTGGCTCTGGTTGTAAACTGTGTGTGTGCACTGTCAACATTTGCATTGGAGAGGCTGCTGTTTGCAGTGTCTGCAGAACAGGAGTGATTATCCCAAAAGAACAAAGCTGATGGAATGCAGGGGGAAAAACTGGGGCATTTCCTTAGGAGTTCTGATGAGGTCTCTCAGGAATGGGAAAGAGCCCCAGGAGTATGGATGCTAAGACAGGGGCTCTGTGCCCACCTTTTCTCCCAACAGCGAGCCCACACAGTGCACCATGCTGTACTCACGCCAGGGGACCACTGAGACCATTGAGGAGGTGGAGGCTGAGCAGGAGGAGGAGGCAGGGAGCACGGTGCCTGAGCCCAGGGAGGCCAAGGAGTACGAGGCCGCCGGGTACGATGTGGGAGCCATGGGTGCTGAAGAGGCCAGCCTCACCCCAGAGGAAGAGCTGACACAGTTCTCCACCTTGGATGGGGACGTGGAGGCCCCACCCTCCTACAGCAAGGCTGTGAGCTTCGAGCATCTGTCCTTCGGCTAGCAGGACGACTCTGCAGGCAAGAACCACATGGCAGTCAGCCCGGACGACAGCCACACCGACAAGCTGAGGTCCAGCATCTTACCTCCCTTGACGCACGAGCTGATGGCCAGCGAGCTGCTGCTGAACAAGTAAGGGTCCAGCGAGCAGGTCAGACACGTATCCCGAATCGCCACTTAAATATACGCCCTTATTCTGTATACAGAAAAATTCATATACAGAAAAAAAGTTCACCTAGACACTGAGAGGAGACAGACAGTTCCAAGACTCCTTGCATTGCAAGTACAAAACAAACTCCATGACTGGTTCTAGAACCAGCAAAACTCAGAGCCTTGTGTGGACATTTCTTTCTATCATAAAGTCTGATATTAGGTTGTCTCTGAAGGAAAAACGGGGACATAGGAAGTGGGGGACACAGCAGGGAGGATGGTGCTAAATGAAAATCAGTAATTTGGAGAAATTAAAGACAGGCATGGCCGGGCATGGTGGCTCACGCCTGTAATCCCAGCACTTTGGGAGGCTGAGGCGGGTGGATCACCTGAGGTTAGGAGTTCAAGACCAGCCTGGCCAACATAGCGAAACCCCCCTCTCTACTAAAAATACAAAAAAAAAAAAAAAAAAAAAAAAAATTAGCTGTGCGTGGTGGTGGGCACCTGTAATCCCAGGTACTCAGGAGGCTGAAGCAGGATAATTGCTTGAGCCTGGGAGGCAGAGGTTGCCATGAGCCAAGATCGTGCCATTGCACACCAGCCTGGGCAACAAGAGCAAAACTCTGTCTCAAAAAAAAAAAGATAGACATATTATCATGTGGTTTACTTTAACAGGATGTTTCACGATGATGAGCTTGAAGAGTCAGAAAAATTCTACGTGGGGCAGCCCCGATTTCTGCTGCTCTTCTATGCCATGTACAATACCCTGGTGGCCCGCTCAGAGATGGTGTGCTACTTCGTGATCATCCTCAACCACATGGTCTCTGCTTCCATGATCACGCTCCTGCTTCCCATCCTCATCTTCCTCTGGGCCATGCTGTCCGTCCCCAGGCCCAGCCGCTGATTCTGGATGATGGCCATTGTCTATACCGAGGTAGGCCTGGACGCAGACCCCTGTGGATGGCTTCAGGTGGTTATGCAAGGTCAAGCGTACCTTGTGTCCCTGTGCCCTCTCTCAAGGTGGGCCTACCCTGATCCCAGTTTCACATGGAACATGCAGTTCCACAGACATTCTTAGATACACAAATAGTCAGCAGCAACAGTTATGTAGCACTCACAATTCTAAAAATCTTTTCACACTTCACACCTCACATACGGTGCATACTGGCATCATTCCCATTTAACAGATAAGGACACAGTATCAATGAGATTAAATGGCCAAAGTTGCCCAACTGGTGAGGGGTGGGGACACTTTTGAAGCCCGGTTACCTGGCCTACAATATTAACCACTGAGATGCTATCGGGCTTCTGCAGAGTCGAGCACAAGGCCTGGCATCACTGGGGTTCAATGAATGGACCCTGTGTTAAATGATACCGTCTGGCACTTTGGACATAGTTTGAATATATCATACATACTTTTCATTTTTAAACGCAAAAGCAAATATCCATACATCGCAACACAAAATTGTACAAGCACCCACTTAGCATCTGAAGGGTGGACGCCAGCCCGTTTTCATCCCATGTGGGGTATGAGGAGCCTTCTGCTCACTCTTATGTTCCTGCTTTCTGTCCTGACCTGTTCAACATAGACAGGATCACGAAGGCCCACGAAAACCATACAGGGACTTAAACAACACAAAAGCTCGATATTCTTGGTGCCTGGACGACCATGGTGCTTTGTATTCTCAGGTTTGTGAAGAGATGGATTTTCTTCCCTGACTTGTAAGGAAAAGTTTTCACTTTCAATAGTGCTGTAATTACTTCTTCAATGACAGTGCTCATGCTGGATGCACACCCAAGGCCTAGAAGTTTTGTAGGTTATAAGTAATTCAGTAGCAAAATTACAACAAAGCTATACAGTAAAGCATCTCAAAAGTATTTGGTTTAAAGTATTGATAGCATGCATCTTACTTCCATAAGGAGGCCGGGTGTGGTGGCTCAAGCCTGTAATCCCAGCACTTTGGGAGGCCGAGATGGGCGGATCACGAGGTCAGGAGATCGAGACCATCCTGGCTAACACGGTGAAACCCCGTCTCTACTAAAAATACAAAAACTAGCCGGGCGAGGTGGCGGGCGCCTGTAGTCCCAGCTACTCGGGAGGCTGAGGCAGGAGAATGGCGTAAACCCGGGAGGCGGAGCTTGCAGTGAGCTGAGATCTGGCCACTGCACTCCAGTCCGGGCGACAGAGTGAGACTCCGCCGCAAAAAAAAAAAAAAAAAAAGGAAAATAAAGGGTAACATTACTTCAGGATGTAAATATGTAAATGACTGCCTGTTTAGAGAATGGGTGCCAGCCGGGTGCGGTGGCTCAAGCCTGTAATCCCAGCACTTTGGGAGGCTGAGACGGGCGGATCACGAGGTCAGGAGATCGAGACCATTCTGGCTAACACGGTGAAACCCCGTCTCTACTAAAAATACAAAAAACTAGCCGGGCGAGGTGGCGGCGCCTGTAGTCCCAGCTACTCCGGAGGCTGAGGCAGGAGAATGGCGTAAACCCAGGAGGCAGAGCTTGCAGTGAGCTGAGATCTGGCCACTGCACTCCAGCCTGGGAGATAGAGCCAGACTCCATCTCAAAAAAAAAAAAAAAAAAAAAGAGAATGGGTGCCAGTCTATAACAATGTGAGCACATTTATCAGATTCCCTTTCTTACCTAGGGCTGAAGTAAAAGGAAGTGCCAAGAATGTGGAAAAGTGAACAAGAGATTCTTGTATAGCTTTCACCTTAAAAATAAAATATTTCTGGCTATAGCCCCAGCACTTCAAGAGGCCAAGGCAGGAGGATACTTGAGGCCAGGAGTTCAAGACAAGCCTGGGCAACATAGTGAGACCCATTTCTACAAAAAAATTAAAAACATTAGGCAGGCATGGTGTGCAAACACCTGTAGTCCAAGCTACTTGGGAGGCAGAGGTGGGAGGATTGCACCCAGGAGTTTGAGGTTGCAGTGAGCTATGATTGTGCCACTGCACTCCACCATGAGCAACAGATTGAGACCTCATCTCTAAAAAAAAATAAAATATTTCTATATAAGTTGAGGCTCTCCCTTTTCTTGTCACATTGCACTGAGGACTGAAGTAAGTGGGAATTCTTGATGTTGCTTTGCTCTATAATACAAACCTCATGTCAGAAACCAAGAACCCTGCTACACACCAGAATACAAAGATGAATAGAAAGCAAATATGCATTTCTGTTTTTTAGTGGCTCCCAGACTAACGTGGCACACAGATATGATGGAGGAAAGTGAAAACTGCATACATCATAACCACGTGATAGGCATCTATAGATTGCAAATTAAAGAAGTACAGAAACTAGAAAGATACGAGTATGTTCTGTTCAGGTTTCCCTAAGTAACATATTTAATAGCTGTGTAATTACATCAATATCTAATTAAATCAGTGTAAATGCCAACACCTCAAAAGAAGAGGAAATGACCAATCAAAGCAGGGGCCTGAGGCGTCCGACTGGCCTTGCTAGACCTACAGTGGAAGACACTGTGATAGTCAGGCCCTGCTTCTGTGGTGAAGTCAAGAGTCCGCGAGAATGATACTTTACTATTCCACGTAATTATGTGCTTTCCTACCATCAAAACTGTGAAATGCGGGTCTCTTTCTTAACTGTCGCATTGCCCTTTCCCATATACAGGTATATCTATTCCTAAAAGAAGGAGTAATTTTCTACATTTCTGTCATCTGTGTGTAGGTGGCAATTGTAGTCAAATATTTCTTCCAATTTGGGTTCTTTCCCTGGAATAAGAACGCAGAGGTGAACAAAGATAAACCGTACCACCCCCCAAACATCATAGGAGTGGAGAAGAAGGAAGGTTATGTCCTTTATGACCTCATCCAGCTCCTGGCTCTGTTCTTTCATCGATCAATTTTGAAGGTACTGCATGTTAATAATTAATCAGTTCAAGTAGGGCCGTTGCGGTCCCCGTAATCGTCCTAGGTGACCTGGACATCAGGATTGGTGATGGGGTTGAGGGGTCGGTGGTTGGCATCTACTCATATGTTTTTGTTTGTTTGTTTGTTTGTTTGTTTTTTAAAAGAGAAAAGAAAAAAGTTACATTCATTTAGTGGACATTTTTTCCAACGTTTATGGTACTCAATAACAGAACTTACAATAAATCTGGGAGAATATTTCCCCGTGTTTCCAACCTGGGTTAAATGCATAATCATGAATCCACTTTGTGGAACATTGCTTGAATGATGTGCAGTATTCTAAGGCCAGATACACTAAATTCTGCCTCCAGTTTAAGCCAGAGCATCGGAGAGCCACAATGTGCGTGGATCATATTGTCTCATCTCCATCCCAGCTTCGGCCTTCCTTCTTCTAGCAGAATTGCTTTCATTGGGTGGTTTCTTGTTATGAAACCATTAGCTGTTGGTGGGAGACCACATATTAACTTGCCCAGTGGAACCCAGAGCTGTGCTTTCTCCTGCTTATTGTGGAGGAGGCCACTCATGATCCTGCTGGACGAGGGCCTTTATACAGCATGGCCCTTCCTCAGCCTCAGGGACTCCTGTTCTTCTGAGCAACTTCATGTGTTTTTCCTTCTCACATGCTGTGAACTATAAACTAAACCTGTAAATATGCCACTTAATTCTAATAAATAGAAATTGTTGCATAGCATACATTTTATGTATGAATGTACCTCTTGTTACAACCTTACTTTCCTTCTCTCGCCTTAACCTTGTGTCTTATATAAAATATTGTAAATTCCTTTTATCCAGGAGTATCTTTCTTAGTCCGTAGAATCCTGTTTAGAACAAGGCTTGGCATAAGTTAATACATACACATACATATACATACATGCACACATAGATATGGAACTGTGTATTTAACTTCTTCTGCACATACATATACATACATGCACACATAGATATGGAACGGTGTATTTCACTTCTTCTACACATACATATACATACATGCACACATAGATATGTAACGGTGTATTTAACTTCTACACATACATATACATACATGCACACATAGATATGTAACGGTGTATTTAACTTCTTCTACACATACATATATATACATGCGCACATAGATATGTAACGGTGTATTTAACTTCTACACATACATATACATACATGCACAGATAGATATGTAACGGTGTATTTCACTTCTTCTACACATACATATACATACATGCACACATAAATATGTAACGGTGTATTTAACTTCTACACATACATATACATACATGCACACATAGATATGCAATGGTGTATTTCACTTCTTCTACACATACATATACATACATGCACACATAGATATGTAAAAGTGTATTTCACTTCTTCTGCACATACATATACATACATGCACACATAGATATGTAACAGTGTATTTCACTTCTTCTACACATACATATACATACATGCACACATAGATATGTAACGGTGTATTTCACTTCTTCTGCACATACATATACATACATGCACACATAGATATGTAACGATGTATTTCACTTCTTCTACACATACATATACATACATGCACACATAGATATGGAACGGTGTATTTCACTTCTTCTGCCCTAGCTCAGTGAACTGTTTCAAACTCAGTTTCATCTGAGTGTACTCTGGTCAACCTCCTCACTCTAGCTTCCATCACTTTGCAAAGTACCCAAGACCTCAGTTTGGAGGGAGCCTTCCCTGGGTCGTTGGGTTGTGGCAGGTTTTTTAAAGCTATGTAACTAAGGAAACCAGTTAGCCACCGTTCTTTTGATGGATATGTTAATTACTTGAATTTATTTAGTATACTGATTTTTATTATGAACATATGAATAAATGTATTAACCTTGTTTTTTCAGTCTTAGAAATTCATTTTTTAAATTTCGGTATTTAATACTTGATGGTATAATTTTGACCACTTCAGAATTCTCTTGCAACCTTTGCATTCTTTTGTATTATTTAAAATTATTGTAACTCTTTAGGCATTTTTACTATCTTTTCATCAATGTTCAAATGGCTTATCTGCTGCAATTTTATATTTAAAACATATAAAATCTTAGTGTTTCTTGTTGGCATTCTTACTCTTTTTCTGAAAATTTCAAATATATGAATGTATATGAGATTTGAGGTAATGGCATTATGTTAAAATTTTAAAGATATAAAAATACTTTTTAGAATGATAGATCTTTTCTTAAGAAGACAAGGTACCCCATAGCTTTTGAAAAAATAAATCTTTCATATAATGTTGCCATGAAAACCAAACAATTAAAACTGAAGAAATTTCAAAAGTGCTTGAAACCATCCTATTTAATACAAATTGCTGTATATTTGATAAATAATTAGAAGAATTGGCAAACAAGTAAATATACTACAAGAAAGTTGTGAAATAATCTAAATATATGAATGTTGGCCAAAGATGAAACAACTCTTAAAATAATTGGAAAGAAATCCATATAAACTGAAAAATCCCATTATGAAAAGCTAAAATGTTTGTTAGGTTTATAAGAATATTCACTGAATATGTTTAAGAATAACACATTTACAAATAAATATTTAAGAATCATCTGTCAGGCCGGGCGTGGTGGCTCACACCTGTAATCCCAGCACTTTGGGAGGCCGAGACTGGCGGATCACGAGGTCAGGAGATCGGGACCATCCTGGCTAACATGGTGAAACCCCGTCTCTACTAAAAAAAATACAAAAAATTAGCCAGGTGAGGTGGCGGGCACCTGTAGTTCTAGCTACTTGGGAGGCTGAGGTGGGAGAATGGCGTGAACCCGGGAGGTGGAGCTTGCAGTGAGCCGAGAACACGCCACTGCACTACAGCCTGGGCAACAGAGCAAGACTCCGTCTGAAAAAAAAAGAAAAAATCATCTGTCAATTGAGTCACTGGTGCATTGATCATTCTCTGAGTTGGTTTTGACCGACTGATTTCTGACAAATTGGCCTGGAGCTCTTGTCCTCCACGTAGTTCTTGAGTCAGAGAGGGGACTAGGCAATGTCTTGGGGAGCAAATGCGTGGCCAAAGAGTTCAGGGGAGAGCTCCGTCCGACAGCAGCAAGGTCATCAGGGTGACTTTCCGTCCAATAAGTCAAGTCACTGTAATTTCATCCTAAGTCCATCTGCCAAAAGCTATGTCTCCATCTTAATTATCAGCTAAAATCTTACTGTCTACACCCACACATGTCTTCCCTACTGGGACCCTCATAAAGCTCTAGACAAGCTTTCTTTTCTTGTGTATTAGTCCATTTTCATGCTGCTGATAGAGACATACCTGAGACTGGGCAATTTACAAAAGAAAGAGGTTTAATGGACTTACAGTTCCATGTGGCTGGGGAGGCCTCACAATCATGGCGGAAGGCAAGGAGGAGCAAGTCACATCTTACTTGGATTGTGGCAGGCAAAGAGAGGAGAGCTTGTTCAGGGAAACTCCCCTTTTTGTAACCATCAGATCTCATGAGACTTATTCACTCCCATGAGAACAGCACGCGAAAGACCTGCCCCCATAATTCAATGACCTCCCACCGGGTCTCTCCCACCACACCTGGGAATTCAAGGTGAGATCTGGGGGAACAGCCAAACCCTATCACCTTTTCTTCTAATCTTGAAGGACAGTTTGTTGGATAAGATTTTGTAAGACAGAATACCAAGGGTTCCACCTGAAATAGTAGCCTCATTTGTCCCTGTCCCTGCTTTCTCAGTGCCACGGCTTATGGGATGAAGATGACATGACGGAAAGTGGCATGGACAAGGAGGAATCAGATGATGAGCTCTCCCTCGGTCATGGCAGGAGGGACTCCTCGGATTCTCTCAAGTCCATCAACCTGGCCGCGTCCGTGGAGTCAGTGCATGTGACCTTCCCGGAGCAGCAGACAGCTGTCCGGAGGGAGCGCTCCAGCAGCAACTCCGAGCCATCCCAGAGATCCAGCTTTTCTTCAAACAGATCCCAGAGAGGTATCTGTCAACACAATATATCTAGGCCGCAGTTAGCCCCCAGGTGGCCTTGTTTTTCTCGTGCCTGTGGGTCTGGGGCAAGGGAGTGTATTGGGTGCTATCAAGAGACAGACATTGTTATGTGAGAAGAAAAGGGCTTTGAAATCAGAGAAACCAGAGTTCAAATCCTGCCTCAGCTGTGTCACCCCATTACCCAAAACAGCTTATTGTATCTCAGGACAAGGGTTTCAGATAATTGTGAAAAATGGCCGGCACACTGCCTTGTACCTAATAAACGCCAGGCTCATGATAATTTTTGTTACATGCGAAAAATTTGCAGGGCATATCCATAGTGCTGTCAATCACAATGTATTTTTTAAACATATTTAGATGTAATTGATGAGAACTTTTAGCCAAACTATGGTTATTTCCTAGTCTAATAATTAATTTTTTCCTAAACAACGAGTATGATCAGAAAGTAGATACGCCTCACAGCTGCCCCCTTGGAATCACTAGACTTTTGTATCTATGGGGCTCCTGTCTGAAGCTTTTGTATTTACGGGGGTCCTGTCTGAAGCTTTCCATGCAGTGGTGTATAGTCATCTTCAGAACCTGATTTTGAGGCAGATACTGGCAGATTATGTCATATTCATTTTATAATTAGAGAAACTAGGATAGGAAAACAGACATGGGGCATCCTGTCTGGAGCACCCGCATCCTAGTGCCCTAGTTAGCACAATAAAAACTATTCTTCCAGTGTATTTCCTTCTGAAACAAAGATTGCATAACAATCCAGGAGAGAGCCACCATGGGGTGTGAAACCCCCCAGGCCTACGGTGGGAGCAGAGTTGAGAGGACCGATCCCAAAGGGCTCAGTTATCATTCACAAATGCATCCGTGCATACTCATCTTCCCAAACAGTCCCGAGCCATCCCTCTACCGTGTGGGCTCTCAGGGCTGCTTCTGGCATATCTAGGCTAACAGACCCCAGGCTTCACCATCCATCTTGTGATCTCTTTTTATTTCTAGGCAGCACAAGCACCCGAAACAGCAGTCAAAAAGGAAGCAGCGTTTTGAGTATTAAGCAAAAAAGCAAAAGGGAACTTTATATGGAAAAGCTTCAAGAACATTTAATCAAAGCAAAGGCCTTCACCATAAAGAAGTGAGTCCATGAGAACATTTGTCATGTGAGCTTCATTTTACAGTTTTGGGCTTTATTATTTCCTATAAACCAGGGCAAAGAGCAGAGAAGTAACTTCTTGTGTCACAGATGTTACCTGTGTAAGGCAGAATGAAATTACCCCTTTTTGTCTTGTCTTTAAAAATCATTTCTCCGTAGGCGTGATTCATTTTATATCCATTGCATTTATGCACATGCCTTTTCTATTCAAACAGAGAAAATGGACCATTTCAAGGGCTCATGGATTGTGCTCTTAGGCATTATCATGGGGAAGTCCAGCCAGACTGAGAGGACTACAGTGTCAATGCTGGAAGGGCCTTAGAGCTGCACTTTTACCCTGAGAAGGGGACAGAAGTGCATGGTGGGGAAATGCTTTGTCCATGGTCATACACCTGTTCCCCAGCAAACTACACAGGTCCTGCCACCTGCTGGGGATGGAAGTGGTGCATGGGACTGGGACTGCCAGCTGGGAGTGGAGCCCTGAATAGAGGCTCTGAGAGCAGGAGAGCCAGTGGCACCCGAACGTGGCATTGAACTGAAGGCAGGTCCCAGAGCAAAGATAGGGCAAAGGCTAGACAGAGGAGCAAGAGCCAGCAGGACACTGCACTGAGGCACAGAACAAGGCACAGATAAAAGGCCAGGGCAGTATGTGGGAGCCATGATGGACACAGGCCCTAAAACAGGAGGAGCAGGGACATCGCACATTCAGACGCACACGGACCAAGCACTCCAAGTGTGAGCACCCTCATGCATTCCCTCCTTTACTTCCCACCTTGGCCCTAGGCATCAGGTCTTCTTACCACTCCAGTTTTACGGATGAGAAAACTAAACACAGAGGTTGCATAGCATGCTCATGGTTCCTGCAGGTAGTGAGCAATTGAATCAGGCTACAAACCCAACACCTCGTTCCCAGGGCATCATACCATTCTATTATCCTTCAAGCAAGAGGAGAGGGTTGCGGTGCCATCAGCAGAGAGGGCTGCAGTACCTATCTTGGCAGTAAACATGTATACGCTCTCTGTTAGAACAGGAGCCGTCCACAGCGGGACTATCCTGAGGCAGAGAGAGGAAGGTGGGACCTGACTGGAAAGGGGACTGCGGAAGAATGGCATGATGGCAATGTCTGGTCATTTCTGCCATCCTGCCCTTCCTGAAACAAGCGGGTTGGGGGTGGGGGTCTCCATCTGGCAGGACGCTGCAGATCTACGTGCCCGTCAAGCAGTTCTTTTACAACCTCATTCACCCGGACTATAGCGCTGTGACTGACGTGTATGTCCTCATGTTCCTGGCTGACACTGTGGACTTCATCATCATTGTCTTCGGCTTTTGGGCCTTTGGGGTAGGTTGGGGGAGAGGCCACAGCACCCACCCTGACCCACGGCGATGGCGCTCCTTCCCGTGAATGGCCTGTCTTGGGCATGAACTTGTTGTCTCTTCCCCAGAAACACTCAGCAGCTGCAGACATCACCTCTTCACTGTCGGAGGACCAGGTCCCAGGGCCATTTTTGGTGATGGTCCTCATTCAGTTTGGAACCATGGTGGTGGACCGAGCCCTCTACCTCAGGAAGACTGTACTGGGAAAGGTCATCTTCCAGGTCATCCTTGTGTTCGGAATTCACTTCTGGATGTTCTTCATCTTACCCGGTGTGACAGAGAGGTAAGGTCTTCAGAAACCGCAGGCACCAGCCCACCTCCATGCAACTGTGTTTCCTGAGGTGACACTCACATGCATTGCACAGCAGAACTACTGGCCACAGGCAGAGCCTTGGCACAACAGCACTATGGGTAGGAAAAGCTAAAGGTTTGGGTCAACAGTCAATGCAAATCCAAAGTGTGAACTGATTCCTCAAAACTATTTTAATTAGATTTTATCCACATTTTTAGAAATAAGGTTTCTATAAAGAAGAAAGGTGACAGCCTTTATGACCAGAGCAAACCTAGGGTCTTTGTGCTGTGTTTCTCTCTCCACCTTAGCAGAGGTGAAGGTAAAGTGGAGTGGGGTCTTGGGGGCATTTTTGAGAGGGAGAGAGGGCACGAGACTAAGTCATGCAAGAAATAGATGAACAAATAGAGGCTGCTTAATGGATAGAAGAAGAGATAGAGGGAGCGGGATGGGGAGCAGATGATAGAGTCTTCGCATAGGAGACTGGTGGGGGTTAACTGCAGCGGGGTTTGAAAGCACCTAGCAGAGTCTCAGCTCATGGTAAGAGAAGCAGGCGGACCCATCCTGCTGGACTCTGCTGCTAATACAACTAGTGCTGCTGGTCAGGGCGGCCAGAAGCTGTCAGCAAAGGGCTGATAAGATCCTTCAAAGTGGCCACTGTGCTCCCCTCACCTAGAACCCTAAGGAAAGGGTGTTAACCTACAGTTCCCCAGTGTGCCTGGCATCTCCAGGCTCTGCTCCCTCTGAGCCTTCTCCCCAGCCTCCAACCCAAAGTCTACTTCCCCCTCACGCTTGAGATCTCTGTTCAGATGACACCTCTCTATAGACTGTCTCCCACCCCACACCTCCAGCACCAAAACAGTGCTTATGATTGTTGGTGCTCATGCATGAACAAACGATCCAGTCAGGTCGGCAAAGAAAAACACAGTGGAGTTTTATAAATGGGAAGTGTCTGCTCTGTCAGGTTATGAAAGAAAAGGCTCCACAGAAGGTGAATGTGGCCCTGTCCATATGATGTAGTAGGAATAGGAATTTTTAATAAGCATATCTGAATTTATGTACACAAGCAAACTACAACTCTTTGTCGCTGGCCTGGGGAGCCACGTACCTAATCCAGTGAAGCTGCCATCATCTGCTGTGGCTCTGAAAGTCTCCTCTGGAACTGTGCTCCCAGATTACGACGTGCTAGCTTTTTTTTTTTTTTAATTATTTATTTATTGTTTTAGGGACAAAATTTCACTCTGTCTCCCAGGCTAGAGGGCAGTGACATGATCATAGCTCATTGCAACCTTGAACTCCTGGGCTCAAGCAATCCTCCCGCCTCAGCCTCCAGACCAGCTGGGGATACAGGTGCACGTCACCACTCCTATTTTTTATTTTCATTTTTTGTAGAGATGAGGTCTCACTATGTTACCCAGGCTGGTCTCAAAGGCCTGGCCTCAAGCAATCCTCCTGCCTGGGCCTCCCAAAGTGCTAGGATTGCAGGCATGAGCCACTGTTCCCGGTCAATGATGTACTATTTTAAACATCCTCAAGTATCTCTGAAAAGTCTTCATGCTTAACAGTAAATTTGATCTTTTGATCATACCTCCGAGTCATTTGTAGCCAAGTCTTATGAATAACATTATCAAACAGGCAGGCTGATATCATTTGGGAAGTATGAATAGAAAGTAATGAAAAAAATGGATTTTACGTATGTGGCTTATAAATAAACCAGTTCAAGTGTAATTTCTATTAAGAAAATCCAAATTGTTTCTAACGGTAGCCAGAGCCTAATGGGTGCTTTTGTCTGAGTATATAGGTTCTGACCTTTCGATTTCAGTATAAGAATTATTGATTTATAATAATAAATGGTGACAATGCAGATATTTTTAAAGGAAAGTAGAATTGGGATACTTTTTCCTGAATCTATAGTAGAAGTAAATAAATAAAGGATTGTTACCCAGAGGATACACAATAGCCCAATAAGTTCTCCATTCCACACCATATATTGGAGATTAAATATAGGCCAGGCTATAATAATAATTCAGATGAAGGCCACTGCTTGTACAAATATTATAATTTTTTTCAGGAGAGTTTTGTGAATATTATTTGTTGGTATTTAAAATAGAATACATAAAATATATTTTTCAGTACAAATATTTAATTATATCCGCCCCTCTTAAATCAGAGAAATAAACCAAATTCAACACCTGAAGTATCTCAATGATGAACTTAAATACTTTTTCTGATGTTTAACAACATCATGTCGGCTTTCTTCACCAACCCTCACAGAAACTGTTAATTTCAGAGAAGAAAGACATCTTAAAACTCTTTCCAAGCCTATTATCTAATTTTGCAGATTAAGATAGATACACCCCAGAAAGAAAAGTGATCTCCCCAAAGTCATTCAGCCAGTGAATGGTGATACTAGATCCTAATCCCAGGCCAGCAAAATAAGTAAAAATAAAAGACATCCAGATTGGGTTGGGCACGGTGACTCAAGCCTGTAATCCCAGCATTTGGGAGGCTGGGCCAGGAGGATCACAAGGTCAGGAGTTAGACCAAACCAGCCTGGCCAATATGGTGAAACCCCATCTCTACAAAAAAAAAAAAAAAAGAAAAGAAAAAAAGCAGTATGTGGTGTTGCGTACCTATAGTCACAGCTACCCAGCTACTCAGGAGGCTGAGGCAGGAGAATCGCTTGAACCCTAGAGGCAGAAGTTGCAGTGAGCTGAGATCGCGCCGCTGCACTCCAGCCTGGGCGACAGACTGAGACTCAGTCACACACACACACACACACACACACACACACACACACACACACAATCCAGATTGGAAAGTGAGAAGGAAAACCATGCAGCAGATATGACAGTCTATATAGAAAATCCGGTGGAATGTACAATAAGACTGTGAGAAGTTATAAATGAACTTTGGAAGGTTGCGGATACAAAACAAACATACAAAACTCAATTGTATTTTTATATGCAAGCAATAAATGCTCAATCATTTGAATTTTTAAGAATATCATTTACAATACCACTGAAAATAAGAAAAACTATCATATTTAGCAATAAATATGATACAACGTACAAGATTTTTACAATGAAAATATAAAAGGCATGGCTGAGAGAAATTAAAGAAGGCCTAAATAAATCAAGAAGACTTCAGTTCATGCATCAAAATACTTGTGAATTTCTCATGAATTTTGGGAGATGCAATTTCTCCCCAAATTGATCTATAGATTGACCGCAGTGCACATCAAAATTCCAGCAATATTTTTTGGTAGAATTTGGTAAGCTGATAAAAAATCATATGGAATTGCAGAAGATCTCGAAGAACTGAAATAACTTTGAAAAAGAACAGTATTGGAGCACTTAACTCTTCCTGACCTCAAACATTATTATAAAGCTGTAATGATCAAGCAGTGAGGTGTAGCCTCAAGATTCAGACGAACAGAACAGTGGAACAGAACAGAGTCCAGAAGTAGTTGACCCACAGTCCCAATTCAGCTGATGTAGGGAAGGTGCAAAAGCCATCCAGTGAAGATAGAACAGTCTTTTCAACAAATGCAAATGGTGCTGGAACAATTAGTTATCTCCATGGGGATGTGGGCAAGAGAGAGAGAGAAAGAGAAGGAAAGAAGGAAGGAAGGAAGGAAGGAAGGGAGGGAGGGAGGGAGGGAGGGAGGGAGGAAGAAAGAAGGAAGGGAGGGAGGGAGAGAGGAAGGGAGGGAGGGGACAAATCCAAATTATGGCACAAAGAGAAATATGCTGCTTGTATCAAAACCTTCAAGTATAGATCTTAAGGCAGAGAAAATTATACCAAACTCTCACCAAGTCAAAAGTTTTCTTTTTATTTCCTTTTTAAAATGTGTACTGACCATGTTTAAGACATTTGGAGAATGCTGCATTTATCCAAAGTTTAAAGTGGTCCTATAGCTCATCATTCTTTGAAATTAATATTCTAAATTGTTTTTCTAGTGTGAAATTTAATTCTACTAATTTTTTTTTCGAGTCTGTGCTAGCAGTCCTGAACTGTACAATACTATGTCTCCTCACTATTCACCTGGAGAAAAGACTACCATCTGTATTGTTGATGAAATCTTTAAAAATAAATAAAGGTTAGGTCATGGAGTTATAGATTTGCAGAACTAGGAAGAATGGTCAAATGAAGACACTGATGCCTTGAGAAATGATGGCTTGGAAAACAAACCCCATGACATACAGGCAGAACTGGAACCAAATTCAGGTGTTTCCAGAGTTTTTAATCCATTACCTATTTTTATAATGTGTAATAAAAAGACATTGAGAGTCCACCTATCATAATTATTTCTCCTACATATTCTAAATTATAGATCCTCTCTCTCTCTGTCTATATATATGTGTGTGTGTGTGTGTGTGTGTGTGGGTGTTTATATATATGTTTAATATATCTCATATATAATGTATATAGATTTTTTCTTTCAGGAGCCTAATTTGGACTATGGTAGCTGCATCATCTACATAGTGAGAAAATTTTTATCAGTAAATTCGCTCAATAATTTATTTTAATGATGGCCTAAACAACGGTATAAGACAGATTGAAGGCACCATTCACAGGAAATCGCTTTAATTATCGAGTTTTTTAATCCCACCTTTTGCCTTTGAAGTGATCCACTATGTGTAGACAGTTTATTAGAACTGAGTTTGAGCGATGAAGGGGAAATTCTGTTGGCCTGTTGTTGTTGTTTGAATTCAACACTGCCACCCTTTGGTTCAGAAGAGTATTTCATTTCTTCACTTTCTGTACTTTTACATTTTAGGAATTTCAGCCAGAACCTGGTTGCCCAGCTTTGGTACTTCGTGAAGTGCGTTTACTTCGGGTTGTCTGCTTACCAGATCCGTTGCGGCTACCCAACGCGAGTCCTGGGGAACTTCCTCACCAAGAGCTACAATTACGTCAACCTCTTCTTATTCCAAGGGTAGGGACGCTCTGCATTGTCACAGTCACTGATGGGGGAAGAATAGCCGTGGAAAGGCATTTTGTTTCCCACCTGGGAAGGAAGGGGGAGAGGACGAATTCAGCAGTGGGAATCATTGTGGAACTGTTACAATGCTGGCAAAGGAAGATGTCTGCCTCTTGAAACACCTTTCTGTGTTTCATTGCCACGAGCCTGTCCGGGTGCTGTTCTACATTCATCCACATGGGTTAGGATCCTGCATAATTACTGTGATAATATTTGAGAAGGAAAACTAGGGATACATGATCTGTAAGTATTTATATACTTCTGGGCACAACAGAACACAGTATTTGGAGCCTGGACTGTTCCAGATACCTTGGGAATTCCAAATTATCCTTAGAATTTTTTGTATTCAGTAAGTTCCTCCATTGAAGAGGGGCATTCTTTCTGCCAAACACCAACCTGCATGCCATGACCTGTGTGCTCATGTAGTAAGTTAACCACTCAAAGCACATGTGCTGTTTTATGTGACAAGATCAGCGGGAGCATCTCCCCTCTGTTCTCTCGCAAATTAAACCACGGCATAAAAAGTGAGACAGTCCGTGGCACTGCTGGCTTCCCCTCAACCCGACAGAAGAGGTGTTGAACGCCTTCAGATGCTGTGAAGCGCGGAAGGGTCGTGTTTCATTCAGTGCTAGCCTGTGACTGGGCCTGATGTTTCTTCCGGGGATTGGGTTTATATTCACGTGACAGGGCTGAGGCAGCCTAGGGGAGAATTGCTGAGTGGCGATCCACACTGCTGTGAGGGCCCTGGGAGAACCCAGGTTCTCCAGGCTGGGAGACGCTCTGTGTCAGTCAAGAGACAAGGAAAATTCTTCAGAGCCTGGAGGAGTCCAGGCCAATCCCTTCTGAACACAACTGAACCACAGAGGCTGAGCCAAGACCATCAACTTGGTACTCCAGCAAGTCCTGCGGCTGAGGGGCCTCACGCCCTGGCTCCCCACAACCTCTCCTCCTCCCTCTGCCTTCATCCATTTGCCCTCATCTTTAACCTTCCAGGTGCACCACCCCTGCTTCACTCATCCAGCAGCAGAGCCACAGTCATTCAGCACCCCATGGCCAAGAGTCTCGTAACATGAACAAATAAATATGAAAGAAGCTGAGTCACCTTCACACTTATTTAAAAGTGAGATCCCAGTTGGTTATGATAATCAGAGAAAGGGAAAAGAATGAAAAAATACAAATCCATAGATTCCACTTATAAAATGAAAAGCAGTTGTGTTCCAAGTTGGGTTTTACTGGAAGGGTCACCAGGAGAACTTTTTGTGAGTCATGAGGTTAAAGCAGTAAGGAACTGCTTGAGCTCCCGGGTGAGCAGGATGGTGGGGGCCACCTACAAATGTCTCTCTGACGAGATGTGTTTCCTACCAGGTTTCGCCTCGTGCCCTTTTTGACTGAGCTGAGGGCAGTGATGGACTGGGTGTGGACAGACACGACCTTGAGCCTGTCCAGCTGGATCTGTGTGGAGGACATCTATGCCCACATATTCATCCTGAAGTGTTGGCGGGAGTCAGAGAAGGTAAGAAACCAGGAGATGTGCCTTATTCCTGTCTACTTCTCTTAGATATAGGCTGGTTTTAAGATGAATGTGAGCTTCTGCTCACAATGAAGGCATGAGGCAAAACTATCTCAACCTATAAATGTCCCAG
This sequence comes from Rhinopithecus roxellana, assembly GCF_007565055.1. Taxonomy (NCBI): domain Eukaryota; kingdom Metazoa; phylum Chordata; class Mammalia; order Primates; family Cercopithecidae; genus Rhinopithecus; species Rhinopithecus roxellana. The sequence goes on along the minus strand of NC_044569.1, from coordinate 4,930,795 downwards.
TGATTTCCAACCAACTAGAGTTGAGAATTTTAGACTTACTGCCGCCATAGTCATCAATAGCATCCAGATACTTTCTTCTTTTGGCGACATCATATTGTAGTTATTTGTTAAAAATGGTATATTGCTTGATATATCCCAAAAACTCTTAAATGGCTCCTTTGGGAGCAGAAAAGAATGTGATGTTGTAGAGAAAAGTGGGGCTGGTAGTGGTTTGGACTCATGCTTACTTCTGACTCACTTTTTGAAGAGGGATGGACAATTTAACCTCTTTGTGCAAAGAAAATTGAAGTGTAAATATCTGCTTATTCTGCTAGGTTGAATGTTAAGGTTTAAATATGTCTAGATTACTATTATTTATTGCACTTCTCAAAAGTTTAATATATGAAAGAAGAGTCAGTTGCATAAGAGCAATAGAAACACCCAACAGGGACATGGATGCAGCTGGAAACCATCATTCTTAGCAAACTATCACAAGAACAGAAAACCAAACACCGCATGTTCTCACTCATAGGTGGGAACTGAACAATGAGATCACTTGGACTCGGGAAGGGGAACATCACGCACTGGGGCCTATCATGGGGAGGGGGGAGGGGGGAGGAGGGAGGGATTGCATTGGGGAGTTATACATGATATAAATGATGAATTGATGGGTGCTGACGAGTTGATGGGTGCAGCACACCAACATGGCATAAGTATACATATGTAACAAACCTGCATGTTATGCACATGTACCCTAGAACTTAAAGTATAATAAAAAAAAAAAAAAAAGAAACACCCAACAAACATTAGCTGGGGTGGCATGAAATGTCTTTCTTTCTCATCTCAAAATACCCTCCTCGAAAAAGGCTCCTCCGTGTGATTCCTGGTGTGTTCTGCAGCTTTCCCTGGGAATTTCAGCGTTACAGTGATGGGGCCTGTTGTACTGTGGTCTCTGTGTTTATGGGTTGTAAAAGCCACTGTAGTCATGTCCTATACTGAGTCCCAGGCCTCTCTCCTGGTTTGTAATCTGCAGCTAGTGCCTATGGGTAAATGGTAGATTATTTTTCCTATCTTAATCTGCTGAAACGAATGGAACCCTCCTGAAGATAAATCACACTGCCACGTTGGGGAGTGGGGTTGACCCCATGTTCTGCATGTAGCTTGGCCTGAGGGGTAACCCTGAAAGGACAGAGGTCATGGAGCAGCAACAGTGAAGTAAGAACACACATGTACAACAGGAGCAGCTCAATGCCAGACAGCACAGCTCCAACTTACCCTTGTCCATAGTCTCTAAGCAGGGGGCTTAGTGGGCCCTTCATGAATCTCTATTAAAGTAAACAGAAGCGTCCCCAGCCTTACCGGTGCACGGGCTCCTGTAGGAGAGTGAGCCCCTGCAACACGCACCTGCCCCTCCCCATTCCCTGAAGCCAGCGCCCAGAGGGGGCTTTTCTCATCATACAAATCTTTATTTTATTTTTTTTTTTGAGGCAGAGTCTCGCTCTGTCGCCCAGGCTGGAGTGCAGTGGTGCCATCTCAGTTCACTGCAAGCTCCGCCTCCCGGGTTCACACCATTCTCCTGTCTCAGCCTCCTGAGTAGCTGGGACTACAGGCGCCGCCACCTCGCCCGGCTAATTTTTTGTATTTTTAGTAGAGACGGGGTTTCACTGTGTTAGCCAGGATGGTCTCGATCTCCTGACCTCGTGATCCACCCGCCTCAGCCTCCCAAAGTGCTGAGATTACAGGCGTGAGCCACTGCACCTGTCCCATACAAATCTTACTTTAGGACTCGAACAACATTGTCTTTAAGAACACATATCATTAATTAAATTAAAAATCATGTTTTTCCACCCTCCAAGGGCAGGGAAGGGTCAATTGAAAGGCACAGATTTTAAATATTCAGGAATTGAAAGTAAAGTATCTTTCTCTCGCATAATCCCTTAAAACCAGAAGGTTCATTCGGCCGGACACTTGATTCCTTGGTCCATGAGTTCATCACCAGCAAAACCCACCCACAGTCTTGAAGGGAGAAGACCGCTCAAGTCCTCTTGGCCCCTGTGGAAGCACCAGGGGGTGCTGGAGCGACCTCAGGACAGCTTCACATCACTACCTAACTTCGTTTCGAGATTGGGACGAGGTTGCTGTCACCATGTCAGAGCACACAGAGAAGATTCAGGGCAAATCCATGTTCCCAGCACCGCAGTGAGAGCACTCGCCATCCCCCAGTCCCGCTGCCTGCGGGAAAGCACCCGAGCCTGAGCCTTGTCTGAACTCTGTGTTGCAGAGATACCCTCAGCCGCGGGGCCAGAAGAAGAAGAAGGTGGTGAAGTACGGCATGGGAGGGATGATCATCGTCCTCCTCATCTGCATTGTCTGGTTTCCTCTTCTCTTCATGTCTTTGATCAAATCTGTGGCTGGGGTCATCAACCAGCCCCTGGACGTCTCCGTCACAATTACCCTGGGAGGGTATCAGGTGATCTCTGTGCACACCCCGCCTACCAGAGCCTTGCCCCACGCCACACTCCTTTATGATAGATGCCTGTAGGGTATTTAGTTATGAGCTGCTGACCCCGCTGTCCTGTCCATATTCTGAGTGCTCAGCAAACACGTGATGTATGAAATGAGGCGCCAAAGACATTGAGAGACTAGTTCCCCTCTGGTGTTGAGCATGGGAATAATGACTCCAAAAAGAGATCTTGGATGCCATTTGTCATGGGATAAACATATCCTACATAAATGGGCTAATATCCTACATAAATGTTTTTCTTTTGACTCAGGATGGAGAGAAGAGCTGGGGAATATTGACAACACTGTTCTTTTTGTTTTCCAGCCTATTTTCACAATGAGTGCCCAACAAAGCCAGTTGAAAGTTATGGACCAGCAGAATTTTAATAAATTTATACAAGCTTTTTCTAGGGACACCGTAAGTAAATCCCTATAGTAGATTTCTATGAAGACCTCTCATCCAGGGGAGCTCACTCGTTGTTGTTTAATGCTTTGCCATGGCCTGAGGTGGTGGGAAGAAGGACTTTTCAGGGTTGATCAGTTACATACAGCAGATTCACTTTGATAATCTAAGAAGTTATGTCTTTGTTGTTGAACATTAGTGGTAATAAACATTTAAATATTGATCTATTTTAAAAATTGTTTAACTTTTTAAATTATAGTATATATTCATCTCTTGACTAGTAGGTCTACTCTGGGAATCTGTCCTAAGAAGTAATTCAAAATATGAGAAAGCTCTATCTAGGCACTGGCTTATGAGTGCCTTCTCTGTATTAGCAGAAGTGGAGGCAATTTGCGGCTCAGCAAACAGGAGCTGGTTGAGGAAATTAAGGCAGATGTATTAAATGAATTTGATTAGCACTGGATACCCTAGAGGGGTCATAGTGGGAGAAGGAGCTTCTACTTTCCATTTTATTTACGTACCATGTTGTCCAAAGATTTTCTAAGCAACTTATTTTGTAATTAAAAAATTCATTACAGAGACTAAGACTATAAATGACATGACAATTTCTCAAGCTAAAACATAAATTTTAAAAAGGCTATTATTTTTTAAATTACAAAAAATAAGAAATACATCCCCTAAAACTTAAAACAATGATGATGTTCTGGTAGCAGGATGGTGGCTGATGTTATTCTCTTGTCTATATTCCACACTTTAAAAAATATAACATAATCCTCATCATTAAAATTTGTCTTACAAATAGTTTTTTTTATTGAAGAGAGTGAATAGGAAGGAGATGCTTCTCTCTTCTGTAAATTATCACCTATAATGCACACGGTCAACACTAATCTGGAACAATGAGCAGTTCTTCAGAGAGGGCTGGGATGTCCTGAGCAGGTTAAGTTTGGTCTCCCTCATGAGAGGGACATTCCCCGATAGGTGATAAATTTCCTTTTTAGTGGAAAGGAAAAATGACACTAAATTATCTGTTTTTCCTTTATTGTTTAACTGGAATGGTTCCACAGCTGTATTGATGGTAGCAACCGCTGGGATTGGGTAATGTAACTGGAAACTGCCCATACCTGTGGGTAAGGAAGCCAAATTAGTGCGATGGAATACTCAAGACCATCCATTATAAAAATATTCCCTTCAAAGGGAGAAACCTTTTCTATACTGCCAGTTCAAAGGAAGAGTAACTGCTTTCTTTATACAGCATGATGCATATAATCTATTTATGCATGTGCATTTGTGCACATACAGGGTGCTATGCAATTTCTGGAAAATTATGAAAAAGAAGACATAACAGTAGCAGAACTGGAAGGAAACTCAAATTCTTTGTGGACCATCAGCCCACCCAGTAAGCAGAAAATGATACACGAACTCCTGGACACCAATAGTAGCTTCTCTGTTGTTTTTTCATGGAGTATTCAGAGGTAGTTACTGTATTTCCATGCATAATTTATCCCTTCCCCCAGTCTAAACATGGAGTTGGGGGATGGAGGGTGTGGTGGGATGGAAGAATGGAAACTTTAGATTAATGTGGATCTTACTTTGTCATTACCGCCTTGGGAACTTACCTTCAATGCCAAAGCTAACATTTTTGTTTATTAAATAATGACTTGCCTAGGAATCACTAACCAGACTAAGAACTTCTTAGTTTTCCTTTTTTGTTGTTTTTAGCTAACTTTAGTTTTTTGGTTTTGGGGTTTGTTGTTGTTGTTGTTTATTTTTGCATTTCAAAATCCATTGTATTTTATTACCTTAATGTACAATTGGTGAAACAACACTTAAATTTCAAATGTTTCTTACTATAATGCAAAAGAGTATTACTCTGAACACCTCCCTCGTGCATCACTTACATTACTATTATAAATCTACCACAGGGAGCCTCTCCACTTAGATTTTCCTCATGCATCTTACATTTCACTGTCCATAATCTTCCGTGGAAAAGGAAGTGAATGATGCCCACTGGAGACAGAAAGGCTAGCTCTGATGCAGCGAGAACTGACCATGTGCTTTCACATAAACACTAAGAAATGAAGGCAGAGCATCAAGTGATTTGAAAGTTGATTTAAATTAATATGTGGTTTCAGAAAAGCTAAACTTTTTTCAATGCAAAAAAAAAATTTGAATGTAACTATAAATCTCAAAAAAATCAATATCCTGCTCCTTTTAAACTGAAATCCAAATAAATTTCATATTTTAATGTTGGGTTATTCTGGATAATAACTTTAGTTTTTAAAGAGAGGCTGGCAGTGAGTTCTGTGAGCAAGAAACAGAGGTAGAGAGAAGAGAGGCAAGGTGATGACTTATAAAATGAAACAGTCTGGGTGAATTCTACAACTTCCACGAAAGGGTGAAGTTTGGTCTTAATGATAAAGAAATTTCAGGCTGATTGCGGTGGCTCACACCTGGAATCCTGGCACTTTGGGAGACCGAGGTGGGCAGATCACTTGAAGCCAGGAGTTTGAGACCAGCCTGGCCAACATGGCGAAACTCCGTCTTTACTAAAAATACAAAAATTAGCCAGAAGGTAGTAGCACACACCTGTAATCCCAGCTACTCAGGAGGCTGAGGCAGGAGAATTGCTTGAACCAGGGAGGCAGAGGTTGCAGTGAGCTGAGATCATGCCACTGCACTCCAACCTGAGTGACAGAGCAAGATTTCGTCTCAAAAAAAAAAAAGGAAAGAAAGAAAAAGAAAAAGAAATTGCAGCCTCTGGAGGCCCAGATTATCACTTGCATTCCACCAATACTGGGGAAGTCCTACCTGACCCCCTTCCCAAGTGTGAGATGCGAGGGCAGCTTGCCGTCTCCGAAGGGAGAGACTTCCTGAGAGTCCTCTCTGCCCAGCCCGAGCCAGTGGCCAGCACGTGGCCCCTGCTTTGTTTTTCCTTGTGTTGGCAGAAAGAGCATATCTTAGCAGAAGTTCTCACATCCGAATACTGCATCCAAAGCCCAATAGTTTAGTGATGCAGTTTTGGGAACCTCAACATAATACACCAGTTGATTAAATTAGTTCTTTCATCACAGTTTTGAGATTTAGAACCCTAAGCAAGTTTATTTGGGCAAGCAAGTAGTAGGTTCATTTGGGTCCATGAGACCGACTCGTTAGAATTAAGAAAGAAGCATGACAGTTACAGAAGAATTCCTTCTAGCATCTAAAATTTACAAGGAAATAGTTTTAAAAAATTCAAAGTGGGGCTGTTCAGAATGTAAAGAACTCTGTCAATCCCATTTTCTCCTTTTCAGGGTCCCAAATTCCTCATGTCCAACTCTGTATAAATTACCAAAAATTTACTTTCTAGCCTTTTCTTTAAAGAGCTACCAAAAAAAACAGAAACCAACAAAACAATTAAAATTCAATTTCTGACTGAATATTCTTTTTAACACATGGAGTCTGTTTATCATCATGGAGACTAACATCATTGGGTTGATAAAAGAATATTTTAGAAACTCATATTAAAACATCAAGATGGGTTCTCTTTTGATGAGCAGGTTCCTCCTCTTTCTCATCTTCGACTCTGTTTTAAAAGTGTTTGTGGCCTCCTTGGGCTCTATTAACTCAGTTGTCTAAGAAGCTGAGCGTTGAGGTGAAGCAGACCGAAAGGGTCTGGATTGACAATTGTGGACCCAATGAAAACGTGGTGACATTAATCACATTAAGAGTTAAATATGTTGTAAATCTCTTTTCCAGACTTCTGAATAATCATTGACATTAAGCTTTTTTTTTTCTTCGCAGAAACTTAAGTCTGGGTGCAAAATCGGAAATAGCAACAGATAAGCTTTCTTTTCCTCTTAAAAATATTACTCGAAAGAATATCGCTAAAATGATTGCAGGCAACAGCACAGAAGGTTCAAAAACACCAGTGTAAGTTTATTTTTCTTACTAATAGAGCTTTGTTAAGTATATGCACCTGGTCCAAAATGTCCATCTACAGATTCATGTGTATGAGGAATGCAACTTCATTCTTTGGTAACACAAAGTTAATTTCTATTTGGAGGCCCCATTTTGTAAGATTAGAGAAACTTAATCTCAGCTGTGGAGTTTTCTGTCCACTGTCCCCAGGGTTATGTCTATGTTCTGAATGAGGGTTTGGGCCAGGCGTGGTGGCTTATGCCTATAATCCCAGCATTTTGGGAGGGTGAGACAGGTGGATGCCCTGAGGTCGGGAGTTCAAGACCAGCCTGACCAACATGGTGAAACCCTGTCTCTACTGAAAATACAAAGATTAGCTAAGCGTGGTGGTGCACACCTATGATCCCAACTACTCGGGAGGCTGAGGCATGAGAATCGCTTGAACCCTTGAGGCAGAGGTTGCAGTGAACCAAGATCGCGCCACTGCACTCCAGCCTGGGCAACAGAGCGAGACTCCATCTCAAAAAAAATAAACAAATAAATAATAAAAAACAAATGAATGAGGGTTTGTATGGTGCCAGGCTCCAGGAAGCTCATCAGTGCATGGAAAGTGCTGGCCCACTGGGCTTCCATTGAGAGAGACATTCTTCTTCCAGGTCTGTCTTCAGTCTGCAGAGTAGCTGTCTCCCTCAGCTATTGGGACCCATTCTGGGGCACACTAGAAATCATCAAGCTGATTCTCATGCAATTTGGAGGTGTGGGAGCTCCGGCAGGTCCACCTGGGTTCACCTGACCCAATATAATATGTGCCCAGTGGTACCTCATTCGCCCCTGGGGGTACTGGGCTCTTGGTGCCTCTAAGGGCCCTATTCAGGAATGTGACATGGGACTGCACTAAAATGACCCAAGCCTCTTGTCATTCGTGTCTGCCACCTGATCGTGGGCACCCACTTCACTCGTTCACCCTCAGTGGAAGGAGGTGGGGCTCAAGGTTCCTTCTTAGGGAGCCACTAGTGTCAAGCACATTCTCCTCCCACTCTCTGTCCACCGGGCCCAAAAAGTATTGATCTCATCTCTGGATGACAAACCTTGCTCTTCTCTGATCATAATCACCAAAAGCCAGGCAAAGACCCTGTGAGACCGTTTTCTACTGTTATTCCTGCCCCTGGGTCTCTGAATGGGGATAGAGCATACAGGGTTAAGGAGTACAAAGGTTAAAAGGAAATTTGGGAAAAAAATATTATATATCTCAAAATATTATGTTGCCACTTAAGTACTCCACTTCCAACAGATGCAAGCTGAGATGTTTAGATTCTAATATACGAACTAGCAAGAAAAAAATGATATGGATCTAAAACTGCTAAACATAATAGTTCAGGCATCCACCAGTGATGCCCTCAGTTTTGTCTTCCAGACTGCCCTGGCCCCATTGTAATGCATGGAATATACAGATCACCAGGGTGCAGGCCTTAGAAGTATTCCCAGATTGAGATATGTTTTGCAACTCACTAAAGTTGAAGGGCCCTTGGAGATTGTCAGTTCCTTTCCCATCACTTCCCAGATGAGAAGGCGTGTCTACTCAAGAATGTATTCAAGGCACTGGGCTTGTGGGAGGCAGAGGTCACTCGAGGTCCAGGCCACCATCTCTCTTCACCTCTCACTCCCCTCTAGATCAGTTCATGCAGTCTACTTGTGTATTAGTCCATTCTCATACTGCTAATAAAGACTTACCTGAGATTGGGTAATTTATAAAGGAAAGAGGTTGAATTGACTCACAGTTCCACATGGCTGGGGAGGCCACATAATCATGGCGGAAGGCGAAGGAGGAGCAAAGGCACATCTTGCATGGTGGTGGGCAAGGGAGCATGTACAGGGGAACTGACCTTTATAAAACCATCAAATTTCATGAGACTTATTCACTGTCACGAGAACAGCATGATGATGGAGGAAAACCTGCCCCCATCATCCAGTTATCTCCCACCATTCCCTGCCGTGACACGTGGGGATTATGGGAGCTACAATTCAAGATGATATTTGGGTGGGGACACAGTCAAACCATATCAGCCTGATTATAGATATGTTTGAAAATCTAAAAATTAAAATTTGAAATGTGCTCAATGGTATGGTTAAGAATTAGATGATCTTAGTAAGAAAGAGTGCCCCTTAGCTTCAGAAACAAGCTGCAGAATTGGGAAAAGGCCTGTGGCTGTTTGTAAGCCATCACCCAGCTTGTTGTACAGACTTACATGCAGATCCAGATAAAGCTCAGTGAATTTGCTCCACATCAGAGAGTTTTGATTGTAATAGGAACCCATAAATTATGATGTCTACACATTGTACAGATATATGAAATTTCCACCATTATTTGGTGATACAAGGTCAACAATAACAATAAAAAATCAATTTTAGATGGGTAAAACAATTAAAATGTAATTATATCTTTTTTTTTCTTAATGTACAGGACCATAGAAAAGATTTATCCATATTATGTGAAAGCACCTAGTGATTCTAACTCAAAACCTATAAAGCAACTTTTATCTGGTAAGAATGAGAAAAATTTGTTTCAGAATTGTTTTCAATCTTAGTTTTATTCAATTTCAACAGTGTGTGTTTGGGCCTTCATCAGACTACTTTTTAGCTATCTCTTCCTGTGTGACAAGACGTATAAAACCTCTGCCTGCCTTCACTAGCCCAAAGGAGTCACTCATTCAGTTGGGACCCACATTCTTCATTTTCTCTTTTTCATTGATATGGAACTTGATTGACTTAAATTCACACCAAGTTTCTTATAGTACTGATTCATCAGATTATAGACTTGTTTCTATTAGCAGCCAGATTACTGACAGGAAACTGCCTCATACATTGTTAAATATGTCTGCCCCTCACAATAAGAACAGTAAAAAGATAGCATGAAATGCACTTGATTCCGCCCAAGAATTAGTAAGTATCACTAGAGGCACTTTAGTGATTTAATTTTCCCAATATAACTTGGATGGTATAAATTCGTGTTTCTGGATTCTATTAATTATCAAGAATTGCTTGATTCCATGACTTGAACCAGAAGCAGATGTATAGATCTGGACAACGTGGAAAACCAGTGCAGTTATCTGGCACACAGTCATTCATTCTCCAACATGGGCCGTTCACTACGTACTAGGCAATAGGCCAGGCACTGGAGCCTGGGCTCCATGCTGCTGTGTTTAGCTAGAAAGACGCAGACATAAGTGAAGAGTTGGAAAGCTACACAGAGATTGGCCTGGTAGAGGCCCAGTGGAGGGCCCTGGGGATGGGCAAAAGACCAGGCTCCATATCACACACGTTTCTTCCTCAGCAGTAAATAAGTATCTCTTGCAAGGTATTTGCAAGACGCATTAAGAAATTTGCCATTTCCCTTTCAGTCAGGAATAGTTGTAGAAATGTTTCATCTGGGCATGCAGATTGCTCAACAATCAGTCATTCCCCAGGAAATAATTCTGTCCCTCCACAAGCTCTTCCTGAGCTGACGCTGTGCTGCAGTCTCCTGTGTTTCCTCCTTACAGCTGTCTCCCGACTTCAGAACCAACATTCCTCCTGTTCCTGTGTGTTCTGCATGGTTCACCCTCTTCCTTGATAAGGACTTTGGCTCTAGCAGGATCATACTGTGCCTTACTCTTCTTCATTGATTCATCCCTCCATGCCATAGACATTTTTTGTCAAGTACCATTCTTGGATTCCTACCATCTAGGACAAGCTTGTCGAACCCGCATCCCATGGGCTGCCTGTGACCCAGGACAGTGTTGAATATGGCCCAACACAAATCCGTAAACTTTCTTAAAACATGAGATTTTTTTGTTTGTTTGTTTGTTTTTTTTTAGCTCATAAGCTGTCCTTGGTGTTAGTATATTTCCTGCGTGATCCAAGGCAATTCTTCTTCCAGTGTGGCCCAGGGAAGCCAAAAGATTGGACACCCGTGATCTAGGAATTCAGTATGAAATGATGCTGATGTGGCTCCCACCGTCACAGAGTTTAGTTTATAGTCACCACCATGTTTCTCAGGGGAAGCACCAGTATCGTTGGCAGGAGTGGAATCTTCTTGAAAAGACCTATACAATGTCACTACAGGCTTCTTACTGTATCTTTTACAGCTCGTTTGCATTCACCCTAAGCTCCAATAAAAGTAATTATTGACCCGATATTATGGTTCTCAGAGATTTGCTGAGCTGTGTCCCATCACCCTGCCTGAAATGAGCTTCCCTCCTCACCCAGCTTCACCTATTGAAGTTCTCGCTCGGCAAATCTCAGCTCAGAAGTTATCTGCTCTGTGAGGCACCCATGGAGCATGCTATCCAGAAGTGGTGTCTCTAAGCCAACAGAGCTTGTCAATGCTGGTCCTATGGTGGCTGTCATGTGCTCATAAATTGTACTCATGTACATAGTCTTTTCCCATGGAGATAAGGAACAATGTTATATGCAGTTTTGGAGCCCTTTAGCACCTAATGGAGTGCCTTCCTCCCATGAGACATTGAGCAAATGTTGCTAAGATGAATGGACTGGTTGATTCGATCACAAGTCAGCGATGTGGTTTTTTAAGTGTCTACAGAGTCATTTGGGATTATCAGCTCAGCCGCTCAGGTGGTGGATCCTCCACTTGTGCCCTGTGGTTTCGCTGCCGTGCCCATGTAGCAACAGCAGCTGACCTCTCTCACTGAAAAGGAAAAATCACTTGGATACCCAGGGCCACTCTTCCTTGTCCATTCCCGCTTTTAGCACGTCCATGCATCCTTTTCAACCTGGAACCTTGTGCTACCGTTAGTAACCAGATCTTGCCATCTGAAAACATTTTTGCATTAAATCCTAAAATTCTCATGCTGACTTGATTTTGTGTTTCTACCCTTCTAGAAAATAATTTCATGGATATTACCATCATTTTGTCCAGAGACAATACAACTAAATATAACAGTGAGTGGTGGGTTCTCAACCTGACTGGAAACAGAATATACAATCCGAACTGTCAGGCCCTGGAACTGGTGGTCTTCAATGACAAAGTCAGTCCCCCAAGTCTGGGGTTCCTGGCTGGCTATGGGTAAGGACTCATTGAACAATTCACAGTTACAAGAGTCTACTTCTGTATCATAGAAAGTTGAGAGTGGGAAACCTTTAATCTTCTTAGAATTCACTAATTTTAGAGCTTCAATATTAAAATGCACAGTCCTTGGTCCTTCATTTCAAAAAATCAGGCACCAGAGTCCCAAAGAGATGAAAATGCCCAGTGTGACTCTCACAGCCCAGGCATATGGCTTCTTCACTCCATGTCTTCCTGTTATGGCACAGTTTAATGCAATCCAGTGTTTACGTTTAGAAACTTGCATGGAAATACCACTTTTCTGCTTAGATTTCCTTCTAATCCTTAGCAGATTGATCTATCAGACATCCCACTTTTGAACTTCTGAACCATTGCATCATGTTCTGATGCTTAAATCCTAGGATATGCACATCCCCACAAGACACAAATATAAAGTATTATATTTCTCAAAGTTAGCCTCATAAGAAATGATTTTCACCCAGAATTTGATAAAAAATTAATCTGAGAGACAGTATTGCTAAAAAGAATGGAGCCTGCCACAGAAAATCATATATAATCACATTTCTACCAAATATATGATTTATGCATTTAATATATGCAATAAAACCACCTGAAATTCATACATGAAACGGTTGGCATTGATTATTTCCAGAGTGTGAGATTGTAAAGGACTTTTATTTTTCAATTCTAACAGTTCTGTAATACATAATTCTATTTTCTATTTATAATAATTCTATTATAAAAAGTCAACTTTTTAACCAAAGGGAAAAAATGTGAGATTTGATATGCTTATTTCTTCTATGGAATTTGAGACAAAATAATATTTTTTCTTTTAGACATGCTTTATTAACTATATTTAACTGATACATGCAATTTCTACTCACTGTTTTTTCAGTATTATGCGATTATATACTTCCGTTGTGCTTGTGATTGGGAAATTTGTCCGAGAATTCTTCAGTGGGATTTCTCACTCCATCATGTTTGAAGAGCTTCCAAATGTGGATTGAATTTTGAAGTTGTGCACAGATATTTTTTTAGTTCGAGAGACAGGAGAACTGGAACTAGAAGAAGATCTCTATGCCATATTAATATTCCTGTATCGCTCACCAGAGACAATGATCAAATGGACTAGAGAGAAAACAAATTGAAACCTTAGAACACAGACTGCAAATAATGTTACCATTTGAATTTTTTTTAAAAGCACAATATTCTCATAAGAGCTAAGCATTTCTAGTTCAATGGAAATGGTTTGCTTCTCTTCTGACAGGTAGACAAAAGGAACTGACATCCTTTTGCAGTAAAAGCTACCTTGCAAGTTAAGGCACTGTTGAAAATGTTATTTGTAACTCCATTTCTCTGAAATCAGGGCTATTTGCTTTATGTTTTAGTCAACAGTGTCTTGCATTCTGATTGACCATGTGAAGGAATCATGTATGGGCCCCGTCCCTAAGAGAAACAGAAGAGGAGTCAGATGGAAAGATGCCTGTGGTTTCCTCTGTGGGCCCGTGCCCTTCCTGGAGAGATGCTATAATGCAATATACAGCGCTCCATCCCCAGTGGGGAAGCTGCTGTGATGAGACTAGATGAGCCTTCAACACACTCAGAATATGCAACAGCAATAGGGAGCAGACAGCTCCTACCTGTGTTTCTAGGGGCAAAAGAGAGGGAACTAATTCCCCATGAAGACGCCAGTGGAAGGATCAGCCTCATTCTAAGCAAAAACATAACATTAGTGATACTCTTACTGCCTTATCTTAACCAAGGACTAATAAGATACCTTTCCATTAAACACCAGTGACTGACTTCTCAGGAAAAGAAAAAAAAAAAAAAGCAGCAAAACAAATGGTGTGGACACCTGCTTTGTTGTGGTCCAGCAGTGACCGGCTTCAATGAGGGGAACCGTTCTGGAAGGCTGCGGTCTCCTGTGCAAACAGACGTAAGGCAGAAGAATAAAAAACGCCGGCCCAGTGAGACCTGGAATACTTTGTAACTCTTTAATAACTGAGGTCAGGACCGCTCTGCTGCCTTCCCCGCCCCTCAACGTGCTTTTTCCCATTTCCATGATTTAAGGCAAGGGGTTTCCAGTATGTGACATTTTCCTTCCTGTTTTTCAGGTCTATCAAAGAGTTTACGTATTCCAATTCACATTTTTACATCTGAGACGGGTTTTTTAAGTTCATAATTACGAAAGAAATATGTATATTGAGCTTGGGGAAATAAAAATGGCCTTTTCTTAAATTATTATTATTGGTAATACAACCTCTTCATTAAATAACAATGTAGCATGAAAAATTTATGATTTAAATGTAGTTTTCATTCCATATTAAGATACAGTTTCTGAGAAGAATCATTGAATGGTCTAGAATATGTCAAAAATTGATCCTGTGTAGTTTGGGTTCAGGGCTGACTTAAAATAAAGCACATCCTGCAAAGTCATTTTAAGAATACTCCTTATTTTGCTTTTTTGCATGAAATAGAAAATGGATTGTTTTGATACAGTGTACAGTTTTTTTTTAATCAACTGAAATAAGAATCCACTTCTTGCTGGTTCTGTTTTGTTTTCCTCATCTAAACAGAAAACAACTAATAAATAATTTCCAAAAAGGAAACTATTACAGTGAATACGGAGCTTTAAAAAAGTAGCAGACTTCAAATGATGTTGTGTCTTGTACAGAATTAATTAGTGCATATTTATTCTTACACGGTGAAAGCCAGCACGCTTCCCCCTGCGGAGATAAACTACTTCCGTCACTGCAACAATAAACTCAAACCACTTAGTGGAACTCTTGCACGAAGGTCTAATTTCCCAACAGCAGAAAGAATCACGGTGCACATCTGGTTGTGAGTTCTTTCTTTAAAAAAAAAAGTCAACAAGAAATTTCCAGAAAGCAAATTGTAGCTCATGTAGAAAAGATGGGCACATTAATTTTGTATCCTGAGACTTTGCTGAAGTTACTTATCAGCTTAAGGAGATTTTGGGCTGAGACGATGGGGTTTTCTAAATATACAATCATGTCATCTGCAAACAGGGACAATTTGACTTCTTCTTTTCCTAACTGGATACCCTTGATTTCTTTCTCTTGCCTGATTGCCCTAGCCAGAACTTCCAACACTATGTTGAATAGGAGTGGTGAGAGAGGGCATCCCTGTCTTGTGCCAGTTTTCAAAGGGAATTTTTCCAGTTTTTGCCCATTCAGTATGATATTAGCTGTGGGTTTGTCATAAATAGCTCTTATTATTTTGAGGTACGTTCCATCAATACCGAATTTATTGAGCGTTTTTAGCATGAAGGGCTGTTGAATTTTGTCAAAAGCCTTTTCTGCATCTATTGAGATGATCATGTGGTTCTTGTCTTTGGTTCTGTTTATATGCTGGATTACGTTTATTGATTTGCGAATGTTGAACCAGCCTTGCATCCCAGGGATGAAGCCCACTTGATCATGGTGGATAAGCTTTTTGATGTGCTGCTGAATCCGGTTTGCCAGTATTTTATTGAGGATTTTTGTATCAATGTTCATCAGGGATATTGGTCTAAAATTCTCTTTTTTTGTTGTGTCTCTGCCAGGCTTTGGTATCAGGATGATGTTGGTCTCATAAAATGAGTTAGGGAGGATTCCCTCTTTTTCTATTGATTGGAATAGTTTCAGAAGGAATGGTACCAGCTCCTCCTTGTACCTCTGGTAGAATTCAGCTGTGAATCCATCTGGTCCTGGACTTTTTTTGGTGGGTGGGATTGTAAACTAGTTCAACCATTATGGAAAACAGTATGGCAATTCCTCAAGGATCTAGAACTAGATGTACCATATGACCCAGCCATCCCACTACTGGGTATATACCCAAAGGATTATAAATTAGTCTACTACAAAGACACATGTACACGTATGTTTATTGCGGCACTATTCACAATAGCAAAGACTTGGAATCAACCCAAATGTCCATCTGTGACAGACTGGATTAAGAAAATGTGGCACATATACACCATGGAATACTATGCAGCCATAAAAAAGGATGAGTTTGCGTCCTTTGTAGGGACATGGATGCAGCTGGAAACCATCATTCTTAGCAAACTATCACAAGAAGAGAAAACCAAACACCGCATGTTCTCACTCATAGGTGGGAACTGAACAATGAGATCACTTGGACTCGGGAAGGGGAACATCACACACTGGGGTCTATCATGGGGAGGGGGGAGGGGGGAGGAGGGAGGGATTGTATTGGGGAGTTATACATGATATAAATGATGAATTGATGGGTGCTGACGAGTTGATGGGTGCAGCACACCAACATGGCATAAGTATACATATGTAACAAACCTGCACGTTATGCACATGTACCCTAGAACTTAAAGTATAATAAAAAAAAAAATAAATAAATAAATAAAAAAAAATAAAATAAAAGTATTTATTTTAAAATACAAAAAAAAAAAAAAAAAAAGAAAAGATGAGGCATAGGAAAATGCTCGTGAGAAGAAAATGTACAGATTAGAGGATACCAGAATTGAAATATTCCTCAAGAAAACAATTTGCAGGGTGTAAGGCAAAAGCCTCCAGATGCATTAAGAGAGGAACATATTGCAGGAAAGAGTGCTGGCCAAAGAAGGCATTCCTTCCAGAACTGCGTGTGCGGACTGGAAATCACACAGAGAATGCCAGAGCCTGGCTTCTGGTCCTGGCCCAGCACTGTGGGGCTGGGAGACCTGGGCAAAGGGGTCTCTCACCCTCCTCAAGCCTCCTTTATCTGACACCATCAGGGATCATCAGGCTCTGCACAACAACATGCTAAGGCTCAAAGGCCGCCCACCCGGGCCAAGCAGCCTGCTGCTACCTTAGATTGGGTTCTCTAGAGATAAACTCTGAGACACAGTCACATGAGGTCATTTTCGGGCAGTGATCACAGGTTATACAGGTCACAGAGGAAGGCAGGACCAGGCAGAGAGAAGCTGCAGTTGCCACTGAGCCCTGGAGCTGGGGTAGCCCTCCCTTTATCCCAAGCTAAGCCAGGGGTGTTTGGATCCCATACCAGCAAGCCATTGTCATAGCCATCCCCTGGGCAAGGACTTAACCTTTCACGAGGCACCTCCCTGCAGGCTGGGGGTTTTTGCCTTTGAGGGACAGGGCCAGCCATGGGCATGTGGGAGTCCAGAGGGAATCCTAGGAGATTGCATTACCCATCGCTGTCTACTCTTGGACACTGACTTCTACAGTAAGCTTGTGAGGCCTTACCTCTCTTGCAAGGGAAGAGCAGAGGGAAAGGAGCTACAGGCCCACCTGCAGCTGGTTTCAAGGCCAGAGTGAGACTCATCAGCCATCCCTCTGGCACCATTACGAGATCTCTTCTCCCTTGGCCAGCAACCCTGGCGGGGTCAGCTAGACCCTGAAGCTGAGGGGCCCAAGGTCCTGGTTTCAAGCTCTCTTCAGGTCCTGGCTGCAGCTTTGCCTCTTTGTCATTCACATGAGGCACCAAGCACCAAAGAGGGATGATCCCCTGAGCACCAACATATTCTTCCCGCCCGGCTGGGTGGCAACAGCCTCCTCGTTCTGCTGACCTGGGTCGATTAGCCCAGTCAGTAAGGCGACCCCTTGCCTTGCCGTATCTGTGGCATTTGTTCCTTTACTGTCCTTCTGACTGAGTCATCCCTTCTGAAACCATGTTTTACTTTTTTGCTAATTTCCTGAATGCTAACTCATTTCTGAGTTTTCTAATTCTGATTTTTATTGTTCATTCAGGTCTTCTATTTTTTCTGAATTTATGTTACTTCATTTTGAAACACTGGATTATGGTTTCCACCCATTGGTGAGCATGTCTTTCTGGCAAACTTTGACAGTCTCAAAGGCCACAAGCCCGCCCCTTAATCTTTCTCACCAGCCACATTTGGTGTTGGATCGAGGCACAGTCCTTTTCTCTTGCTCCTTTGCAGGGGACGTTTGTTTCCCTGATGTTAGGGTAGGAAGCCCTTCCAGCGTCGCAGCTCTGGAGGCCCCTCCACTGTGGTTTTTACTGGTTCCCAAGTGCGCCCTTCCTTCCTCAGACCTCCGCTCTGTCCCCGCCCACTCTGAGCCCTCTCTTCCCAGTAGCAACTCGTCTGCACCGCAGGGACTCTCCCCAGCAGCTTCTTCTCAGGGCTGATGCAGCACAGGGCCTGGTCCTGGGAGGGAGCTTCAACCTGTCACTTTGGAGAGTTCACAGGCCCAGCCCTGCGCAGCCCCTCACCCACCCATGAGCATGGGGAAAAATCCTCTAGGGTCCAGGGGCCATCTCTTGTGTGGGTGAACTGACCCCAGCTCTGCCTGGAAGACCGTCCTCGTTCCTCTCTTCTCCCACCTGTGACGGGCTTCTCCTGCAGGTGTCCTGTCATGCTTTGGAGTCCAGATCTGTCCTGGTCTAGTTCTCATCTGCATTTCTTTTGTTTGTGGGGGAGGCGATAGGGAGTGACTGAGGCAGTGCCAAGCTCTAGGCCGCACTACCTTTACCGGCCCAGAATTCCCCTGCACAGAGTCTGTAAGCACAGTATTGAATGAGGGAAGAATATGTTAAATTTGTCAGAGAAAACGGTCTGAAACTACATTGACCAAGTTAGATTTGGCATAAAAGCACCTGGTACAAACAGCGCACACAAATGATTGGATCTCAGAGTCTACATTGGTTTTGAATAAGGGGCATTTTTAAAAATTAAAATATTATTCTTAATTAAAGTGTTATCTTAAGACATAGGTACCTGTGCTTATATTCCCACATATTTTTTTGAACACACTTGCCTATTATTCAACCTATTTTATTAGGATTTTCAGAGTACTGTTTTCCTCTGTTGTTTATTTGCTTTCTAGTTTATAAATCTGTTTTTATCTTTCTTATTTTTTTCACTTCTTTGTGTTATTCAGTATTCTTCTTCTGACCTTTTGGGTTGGATATATAGCTCGGTATTGAGCTATCTACAGTGTGTCCCAAATCAGAAGTATAAATGCTGCAAACTTAGAGAACTCATCATTTAGAAGTTTATTTAAACATTCCACATTTCTTCAGCTTTGCAGATTGGAGTATTACATTTCAGCTTCTAGGCTGCATGTGAGACGGCGTCCAGATGTTCATCCAGAGCCGCAGCATGGCAGAGGCCTTGTTGTTCACTGGCAGTCTCCATCAGGCCTTCTGTTGCGGGATGTTCTTTGGAGGATCTTCAAAGGCATCCTTCCCGTGGCTGCTTCTCTGTGTTTGCAGTTTGAAAATGGACTAGAACCACTAGCACAAGACAGTGGTTGCCTTGAATGTCCATAGCAAAGATATTAGTATCTTAAATGTTTAAATCATTATCCTTTACGATGTGGCCTTTTCTAAGTTTGTAGTATTTATACTTCTAACACCATTACAGTTTAAGCCTGCAGTAAGACCTTTGGGAAGCCCTGTGTTTTCTTCCACGTAAGACTAAGTTCTGTACCTGAGACCTTTGCAGCAGGGTTGTCGCAGACGTCCAGAAGCACGGCAGGTGTAGGCATCAGAGCAAACCAGATGGTGAGGAAGGGGAGAGAGGCTCATGGAGGGAATGTCCTGGAGGGAAGTTCGAAGAGACAGAGGAACTTCAGCAATTATGCTAGCATCGCGGACCTGACCCCACTGGAGTTTCTTTAAGGTGTTCAGGGAAAACCAGATAGAACTGTGCCTAGGAAGCACTACCTTTACCGGCCCAGAATTCCCCTACACAGAGTCTATAAGAACAGTACTGAACGAGAGAAGAATACGTTAAATTTCACAGAGAAAACAGTCTGAAACTATATTGGCCAAGTTAGATTTGGCATAAAAGCACTTGGTACAAACAGTGCCCAGAAATGATTGGTTCTCAGAGTCTACATTGCTTTGAATAAGGGGCACCCAGGCCCTTACTCCATGTTCAGGGGCAGAGAAAGATTGCTGGAGATGGTTTCAGGAGCTGCGAGACTAATAATATCAATAGTGTTCCAGTATTTCCTCTTATGATTTCATGTGTCAAACCCAGTGCTAAAAGCATATTAGGGAAAATCACTTTCACTAAAAGGAAGACAGGAAGGAACAAAAGGGAAGAGAAGGCCACAAAGCAACCAAAAAACAAGATAGTAAGAGCAGCCCTCACTTACCCATAATAACAACGAATGTAAATGGACTGAACTCGCCAATCAAAAGACATACGTGGCAGAATGGATAAAAAAAAAAGACCCATTTATCTGTTGCCTACAAGAAACACACTTAACCTCCAAAGACACACATAGTCTGAAAATAAGGGAATGGGAAAGATTCCCTGCCAATGGAAACCAAAAAAAAAAAAAAAAAAAAAAAAAAAAAAAAAAAAAAGAAGAGAGAGAGAGAGCAGAAATAACTATACTTATGTTAGACAAAATAAACTTTACAACAACTATTAGAAAAGACAAAGAATGCCACTAGATAATGACAAAGGGGTCAATTTAGCAAGAAGACATAACGATTGTAAATATATATGCCCTCAACACTGAAGCACCTAGATAGATAAAGGAAATATTACCATAGTTAGAGAGCTAGAGCTCCATACAATAATAGCTGGACACATCAGTGCCCCACTTTCAGCACTGAACAGATCTTCCACACAGAAAATTAAGAAACAATGAACTTAATCTGAATTATAGACCAAAGCGATCAAATACATATTTACAGAGTATTTTGGCCTGTAAGAACTGCAGAGCACACATTATTTTCCTCAGCACATGGGCCATTCTCAAGCACAGACCATATGTTAGGTCACAAAACAAGTCATAAAACATTAAGAATATGAAATTTGAAAACATACAAGACTATCAACAAAAGACAAGCAGATACATACACAAATAGTCATCCCCTAAATTTTAAGAGTGAGATAATACAGCCACTCCCACCTGGCTCAGGTGCCAGCAGGAGGAGGGCGCCCTACAGATCCTGCAAGAGAAGGGGAAGGACTCCTTGCCCTAGATGCACCTCCACAGCTGCCACAGAGGTCTGAGATACAGCACCCACAGCTTCCTACCCACCCCAGGCCAGGCCGGGCCAGCCCTGCAGAGCTCCTACAACACCTTCCTGGCCCCAGACTTGCTGCTGCTGCCATCAGTAGCACGATGCCAATACAACCACTGCTGCTGTTGCCCTCAATGCATCAGTCCTCCCTACAAGGCTCCTACCACCTGGCCACCACCAGAGCCTGGCCACCGCTGCAGCCCTGCTCCCGCCCTGGCTGCAGCCAGCCACCCTCCTACCGCTCCAGTGTGCTGCAGTCTCTGTTGCCACCACCAACCCACAGCAAGACTAGCCATGGTGTCGCAGGCTCCAGCCTCCAGCATGTGACAGGAGGCTCCTCCTCCTCCTGGGATGGAGCAGCTGGGCAGGCAAAGCCAGAAAAGCCTAGAGGAGGATGCAAGGGATGGTAGCATCAGAGCCTCACCTTGTCATGCTGGCCACTGGGTGGCAGGGCCTGGTTTCAGCAAAGGTACTCACACCCACCCTCCAAAGTCCAGCCTCTCCTTTTGGTCCAAGCTGGCCAGGAAATGGGGCCTGGAGTGGGTGCTGGAGACACCACAGTGCCAGGCTCCCCACTCCACAGGAATCACTGGGCTCACCCAGGCTGCGCTTCTCGGGGAGCAGGAGCAACAGAAACTCAGACCCAGCCAGCTCCCTGCACCCAACTGCCAGTTCCTGTTCCTGACTGCCTCCACTCACAGGACACTGTCCCCCGTGGTGTCCACTACTCCGTACCTGGGGGTCACAAGCAGTCTCTGCACCACAAACCCAGAGTGCACGGGCCCAGGAAACACGGCAGCTGTGGGGCCCTGCCATGCTTAGGATTCCCGTGGAATAGCTGTGCACCCACCATGCTCCAGCCAAGGCGGGGTCAGGGCAGGGCCAAACTGAGGGCAGGGCAGGACAGATCAGGCCCAAGGTAACAGGGTGAAGAGAGGACACGGTCAACCAGGGCATGTTTATGGCTGGGGGCAGGGCCAGGGCCAGGAGCGGGGTAGGTATAGGGCCAGGGCAGGGCCAAGACAGTGGCAGCTCCAGGGCAGGGCCAGGATTAGGACCACAGTCATGTCCAAGGCCAGTGCCAGGGAAAGGGCAAGGACAGGGTCGTCTAAGGTCCAGGGACAAAGCTAGGCCCAGAGCAGGGCCAGGACGGGTACCTCGCAGGGCCAGGGTCTCAGATAGGGCCACGGCAGGGCCAGAGCCACAGCCAGGTCTGTGCTATGGCTGGTCCAAGACAGGGCCAAGCCAAGGCTAGGGTGAGGGCCAAGGTAAAGCCAGAGCAGGGTCAAAGCTAGGGTAGGGCCAAGTCAGGGCCAGGGCAGGGAGGGTAAGGCCAGGGAAGCAGGGGACCAAGGCAGGGCAGGGCCAGGGCAGTGCCAAGGCCAGGGCAGGGCCAGAGAACAGCCAGGGCAGGACCAGGGCCGTGGCCGTGGCAGAGGCAGGGGCAGGAACACTTTCAGGGCAGGGGCAAAACAAGGGCAAAGACAGTGCAGATTCATGGCACAGCCAGGACCCAGGACAGGGTCAGGGCAGGCTCTGGGCCATGGCAAAACCAGAGACAGGGCTGGGGCTAGGACAGTGGCAGGGCCAGATTCAGGGCAAGAGACAGAGCAATGCAAGGCCAGGGCAAGGCCAGGCAGTTCAAAGTCAAGAAAGAGTGAGGGCCAGGGCAGAACCAGGGCAAGATCTCAAGCAGGGAAGGGCTAGGGCCAGGACAGGGCCAGGGCAGGGCCAGGGCAGGGCCAGGACAGGGCCAGGGCAGGGCCAGGACAGGGCCAGGGCAGGGCCAGGGCAGGGCCAGGACAGGGCCAGGGCAGGGCCAGGGCAGGGCCAGGACAGGGCCAGGGCAGGGCCAGGGCAGGGCCAGGACAGGGCCAGGGCAGGGCCAGGGCAGGGCCAGGACAGGGCCAGGGCAGGGCCAGGGCAGGGCCAGGACAGGGCCAGGGCAGGGCCAGGACAGGGCCAGGGCAGGGCCAGGACAGGGCCAGGGCAGGGCCAGGTCAGGGCCAGAGCAGGGCCAGGACAGGGCCAGGACAGGGCCAGGGCTGGGCCATGGAAGGACCAAAACAGGGGCAGGGCCAGGGCCAGGGAAGGGCCTGAGAAGGGTTAAGGGTCAGGGCCAGGGCCAGGGTAGGGACAGGGCCAGGGATATGGGAGGACCAGGGGCAAAGCCAAAGCCAGGGCTGAGCCACGGAATGGTATGGCCAGCGCAGGACAGGACCAGAGCTGCTCCATAGAGAAGGCAGGGCTGATGCCAAAGCAGGGCCAGGCTAATGCCAGGGCTGAGGCAGTGTCAGGGCATGTCCATGGCGGGGCTAAGGCCACAGCTGAGCCAGGGAGCGGCCAAGGCAGGGTAGGGCAAGGCAATGGCATGGCCGGGTCAGTGCCGGGACAGGGCAGAACAGGGCAAGGTGATGGTAGGGGCAAGGGAGGGAACCGCAAGGCAGGGCCAGGACACCTTCAAGTCCAGTTAAGGGCCAGGGCCAGAACTATGGGAAGACAAAGGCCAGGGCCGGGGCCAGGGCCAGAGCAGGGCCAAGCCAGAGTAGGGCAACAGCAGGACCAGGGCAGGGTGATGACATAGGGCATGGCAGGGCAGGATGTTGCCAAGACCAGGGGCAGACCAGTGCCAGCTCAGGGCCGGAGAAAGACCAGGGACAAGGCAGAGCCAGAAAAGCGTCTGGGTCAGGGTCAGGACCAAGGCAGAGCAGACCAGGGCCGTGGCAGAGTCAGGACAGGTCCTTGTCAGGGTCAGGTTCCAGGACAGGGCCAGGGCAGCAGCAGGGACAGGGCCTGGATAACGGCAGGGGCAGGGATATGGCAGGACCAGGGTCAGCCAGGGCCAGGGCTCAGGCTGGGCCAAGACTAGGCCAGAGTCAGGCCATAGTGAGGGCAGGGCAAAAGCCAAGGCAGGGTCAGGGCAGGTCCAGGGAGGGGCCAGCGCCAGGCAGGGCCAGGGCACAACCAGGACATGGTAACGCAGGGCAACAGCACCACTGGGCCATGGCAGGCAAGGTCAGCACCAGGAGAAGGCAGAACAGGCAGGGCCATGGTGGGGCCAGGGCAGGAACGGGCCAAGGCAAGGCCAGGACAAATCAGGGCCAGGACAGGTCCAAGGCCAGGTCAGGGCCAGGACAGGACCAGGACACTGGCCATTGGCAGGACTAGAGTCAGCACAAGGGGTAGGGCCAGAGCCAAGACAGGGTCAGCAAAGGTTCAGGGAAGGTCCAGGGCAGAGGCAAGGCCAGGGCCTGGGCCACGGAAGGGCCAGTGCAAGGGCAGGGCCAGGGCAGGGCAGGGCCAAGACAGGCCAGGTAATGGTAGGGCAGGTCCAGGGCAGGGGCAGAGCAGGGCTAGGCTGAAGGCCTCGGCCATGTCCAGAGCAGGGCCAAGGAAGAGGCAGGGCCACGGCGTGGCAAGGCCAGGGTAGCAAAGGGACTAGGAAAGGCCAGGGAGGTAGGAGCCAGAACAGGGCCAGGGCCAAGGAAATGCCAGGTCCAGGACAGGGCCAGAAGCAGGACAGAGCCAGAGCCAGGTCAGGACCAGGGCCAAGGCAGGGCCCCGGCATTGGCAGCCTTAGGCAGGGCAGGGCCAGGGTAGTGCAGTGCCCAGTCAGGGCTGGACCAGGGCAGGACCAGAACCAGGGCAGGGTCATGGCCAGGAAAAAAAAACTAGAGGCAGAGTCACAGCCAGGGACATGACAGGACCAAGGCCAGGGCCAGAAGCAGGGCAGAACCAAGGCCAGGGCAGGGATATGGCACCACAAGGGCTTGGGACAAGGCAGGGTCAGGGCCAGGGCCATGGCAGGACCAGGGCCAGTGGAGGGCCAGGCAACGCTAGGGTAACACAGGGCCAAGACAGGGCAGGGCTATTGTAGAGGAAGGACCGGACCAGGGGATGGCAGGGCAGGGACAGGGAAGTCCAGGGCCAGAGTCAGGTCCAGGACATGGACAGGGCAGAAACAGAAATATGGCAGGATCAGAAAGGGACCAGGGCAAGGTCAAGGCCAGAGAAGGACCATGGAAAAAGAATGGCCAGGAGGGCCCAGAACAAGAGCAGTCCAAAGACAGGGCCAGGGCAGGGCAAGGCCAGGGTAGGGCAGGGTTGGGTAGGGTGAGGGTAGGGCCAGGGCAAGGTCAGGGCCAGGGCAGGACTAGGATAGCACAGGGCCAAGGCAGGGCCAGGGCAAGGCAGGTCCAAGGAGGGGCCAGAACAACAGCAGGACCAGGGCAGAACCAGGACCAGGACCAGGACAAGGCAAAGCCAAGGCCAGGGTAGGAAAAGGCCAGGGCAGGGCCAAGGGAAGGTCAGGGCCAGGGCAGGGCTAGAGTGGCATAGAGCCTGGCGAAAAACAGGGCAGGGCCATACTAGGGCAGGGTAAGGCTCATGGGCAAGGCCAGGGTAGGGACAGGGCCAGAAATATGGCAGGACAAGAAATAGGGCCAGGCAAGCCTAGGGTGAGGGCCCAGGTAGGGCCAGGGCTGGGTCAAAGCAGAGGGCCAGGGCAGGGCCAGGGAAGCATAAGGCTGAGGCAGGGCAGGGCCAGGACATTGCCAAGACCAGGGCAGGGCCAGAAAATGGCCAGGGCAGGACCAGATTTGGGGCAGGAGCAAAACACGAGCAAGAACAATGCAGGTTCATGGCACAACCAGGGTCCAGGACAGGGTCAGGGCAGGGCCAAGGCAGGGTCTGGGCCATGGCAAGATCAGAGACAGGGCTCGGGCTAGGACAGCAACAGGGCTCGGGCTAGGACAGCGACAGGGCTCGGGCTAGGACAGCGACAGGGCTCAGGCTAGGACAGCAACAGGGCTCGGGCTAGGACAGCGACAGGGCTCAGGCTAGGACAGTGACAGGGCCAGAATCAGGGGAAGGGCCAGAGCAGTGCAAGGCAAGGGTAGGGACAGGCATGTCAGGGTCACGGCCAGGGCAGAGCTACAGTAAGGTTTCAAGCAGGGAAGGGCCAGGGCCAGGACAGGGCCAAGGGCTGGGTTAGGACCAGGGCACGGCCGGGACAGGGGAAGGGCAAGAGTAGGGTAAGGCTCATGGGCAAGGCCAGGGTAGAGACAGGGCCAGAAATATGGCAGGACCAGGAGAAAGGCCAAGCCAGGGCTGAGCCAGGGCTGAGTCAGCGCAGGGTATGCTATGGCCAGTACAGGACAGGACCAGAGCTGGTCCACAGAGAGGGCAGGACAGAGACCAAGGCAGAGCCAGGCCAGTGCCAGGGCGGGGGCAGTGTCAGGGCACGTCCAGGGCGGGGCCAGAGCCAGAGCCAAGCCAGGGCGCAGCCAAGGCAGGGTAGGGCAGGGCAATGGCATGGCTGGGTCAGTGCCGGGACAGGGCAGAACAGGGGAAGATGATGGTAGGGGCAGGGCAGGGACAGGCCAAGGTAGGGCCAGGACACCTCCAAGTCCAGTTCAGGAAAAGGGCTAAGGCTGGAGAAAGGCCAGGGCCAGGGCCAGGCCTGGGTTAGGGCCAGATCCAGAGCAGGGCCTCGCCAAGGCTAGGGTGAGGGCCAAGTTAGGAGCAGGGTAGGGTCAAAGCCAAAGTAGGGTAAGGGCAGGGTCAGGGCAGGTGATGACACAGCCAGAGCACGGCAGGGCAGAGTGGTGCCAAGACCAGGGGCTGATCAGGGTCAGTTCAGGGCCGAGGAAAGGCGAGGGCCAGGGCAGAGCCAGGAAAGAGTCTGGGTCAGGCAGAGCAGGGCCAGGGCCATGGCAGAGTCAGGGCAGGTCCTTGGCAGGGCCAGGGCAGTGGCAGGGGCAGGGCCTGGATAAGGGTAGGGCCAGAACCAGCGTTATGGCAGGGCCAGGGCCCCGGCTTGGCCAGGACAGGGTTAGAGCCAGGCCATAGTGAGGGTAGGACAAAAGCCAAGGCAGGGTCAGGGCAGGTCCAGGGAGGGACCAGCTGCCAGGCAGGGCCAAGGCACCACCAGGGCAGGGTAAGGCAGGGCAGGGGCACCACTCGGCCATGGCAGAGCGAGGTCAGTGCCAGGGGAGAGCAGAACAGGCAGGGCCATGGTGGGGCCCGGGCAGGAATGGGCCAGGACAGGGCCGGGATAAATCAGGGCCAGGATATGACCAAGGCCAGGTCAGGGCCCTAATAGGACTAGGACCATGACCATTGGCAGGACCAGGGTCAGGACAAGGGGCGGGGCCAGAGCCAAGGCAGGGCGAGCACAGATTGAGGGAAGGTCCAGGGCAGAGGCAGGGCCAGGACCTGGGCCAGTGAAGGGCCACTGCAAGGGTAGGGCCAGGGCAGGGCAGGGCCGGGACAGCCCAGGTAACGGTAGGGCAGGTCGAGCAGGGCCAGGCCGAAGGCATACGGCCTACCTAGGTTGAACCACGAAAACACCCGCGACCAGAACACATCAGTAACAAGTAATGACATCAAGGCCATCAGAAAAAGTCTCCCAGTAAAGAAAAGCCCAGAATCTGATGGCTTCACTGCTGATGGCTTCCCACCAAACATCTGAAGAGCCAGTACCAACCCTACTCAAACTATTTTAAAAACAGGAGGGAGTACTTCCAAACTTATTCTGAGGCCATTATTACCAAAATCAGACAAAGACATCAAAAAAGGAAACTACAGGCCATTATCTCTAATATTGGTGCAAAAATCCTCAACAAAATACCAGCACATCAAATTCATTACATTTGATTCAAATTCAAAACAATACATTAAAAAGATAATTCATCATGACCAGGTGGGATATATCCCTGGGATGCAAGGGCCATTCAACACACAATCAGTGTGATACACCGTATCAACTGAATAAAGGACAAAAACCGTATGATCGTGTCAATTGAAACTAAAAAAGCATTTGATGAAATTAAACATCCCTTCATGCTATAAATCCTCAAAAAACCAGGTAGGGAAGAAACATCCCTCACCATAATAAAAACCAGGCGAGAGAGACCCACAGCTAGAATCACACGGAATGGGGAAAATGGAAAGCTTTTCCTCTAAGATCTGGAACATGATACGGATGCCACTGCCACCACTGTTATTTAACACAGTACTGGAAATCCTGGTTAAAGCCGATGATAGAGGGCGGGTTGGGTGTGCTACTGGGGGCTACACTGTCCGTGGCAAGGGGCTGGATTGGGGCGATACCCCGCGGGGGGTAGGTGGGGTGGTGGGGTGGGTTGTGGGACCCGTCAGGGGCTGCCCTGAGGTTAGTGGGGGCGAATTAGGGGCGCTATCAGCTGCTGTGCTGCCTGTGGTAGGGGTCGGGTTTGGTGCGCTATCGGGGACTACACTGCCTGCAGCGGCGTATGGGTTTGGTGCGCTATCGGGGACTACACTGCCTGCAGCGGCGTATGGGTTAGGGGTGCTGTCGGGGACTACACTGCCTGCAGCGGCGTATGGGTTAGGGGTGCTGTCGGGGGCTACACTGCCTGCAGCGGCGTATGGGTTAGGGGTGCTGTCGGGGGCTACACTGCCGGCAGCGGCATGTGGGTTAGGGCTGCTGTCGAGGGCTACACTGCCTGCAGCGGGGTTGGGTGCGCTATCCAGGGCGTCGTTCCCCACGGCTGGGGGGTGGTTGGGGGTGCTCTCCGCTATCTGGGGCTGTAATGCCCGCTGTGGGGAACGGGTTGGGGGCCTTAAAGATCCGTGGCTGAACTATTCACGGCCGGGAGCAGGTTGCAGCGCTCTCCGGGGTGTCACTGCCCGCGGCAGGGGGTTGGTTGGGGATCCAATCTGTGGCTGCATGGCTCACGGCAGGGGGCAGGTTGGGGGAGTCATCTGGTGCTGCAATGTCCGAGGCGGGGACGGGTTAGGCGCGTTACTGGGTGCTACACTGCAGTGGCGAAGCGGGGGTGTGAAGGGCACCATCCCCGGGCCAACAGCGGGCGGTGGGTTAGGGGCGCTGTCAGGGGCTGCCCTGCTCGTGGCGGCAGAGGTTGCAGCAACAGCAGCGGTCTCCAAGGTAGGAGGCTTCCTCCTCTCCCCGGACTCCGGACTCTAGAGGGCGACCTCCTCCTGCTCCTGCTGGAGCGCAGCGCGCGCACAGCATTTCCTCCGGAACCCTGCGCACAGCGAGGCCCGCTAGTTCCTGGCTCCTGCTCTGTGTTGCGGAGACCGCCTGTGACCCCCAGGCACGCTGGACACGGAGTAGCAGACACCACAGGGGGACACGGCCCTGTGGGTGGAGGCATCAGGATCGGGAACCTGCACTTGGGTGGGAGGGCTGGCTGGGTCTGAGTTCCTGCTAGCTCTGCTCCCGGAGGAGCGTAGCCCTGGTGGGCCCAGCGGTTCCTGTGGACTGGGGAGCCAGGCAATGTGGTGTTTCCAGGCCCCAGTTCCTGGCCAGCTTGGGCCGAAAAGAGAGGCTGGACTGTGGAGGGAGGATATGAGTGCCTTCCCCGAGACTGGCCCCTGCCACCCGCGGCCAGCATGAGAAGGTGAGGCTCTAACGCTACCACTCCCTGCATTCTTCTCTAGGATTTTTTGGCTTTGCCTGCCCAGCTGCTCCGTGCCAGGTGGAGGAAGAGTCACATACTGGAGGCCGGAGCCTGCAGATGGCCTGGGGCTGCCACTCGCCTTGCTGTGGTTGGTGGCGGCTACGGAGACCGCAGCGTGCCAGAGTGGTAGGAGGACAGCCGGCTGCGGTGGTGGCTAGGTGGTAGGAGCTTTGTGGGGTGGGCTAGTGCATTGAGGGCAACAGCAGCGATGGTTGTATTGACATCTGCCCTAGTGGTGGCAGCAGCAGCACTTCCGGGGGCCAGGAAGAGGGAGTAGGAGCCTGCGGGACCTGCCCGGCCGGTCCTTGGGTGAGTAGGAAGCTTTGGGTGCTGTACCCAGGGCCTCAGTGGAAGCGAGGGAGGAACAGCCAGGGCAAGGAGAAGTCCTCCCCATTCTCCTGCAGTCTCTGCAGGGCACCCTCCTCCTGCTGGCGCATGAGCCAGGTGTGAGTGTCAGCATATCTCACTCTTCTTTTTTTTTTTTTTTCCACTCATTTTAAATAACTAGGCAACCACGATTCAGAGAGGTTGCGTAATTAGCCCATGATCCCATAATTAACAAGTAGCCAACCCAAGATTTGAACATGAGCCTGCCTGGCCCCCAAATCACTTCTCTTGAGACCTGTGCAGCAATGGGATCAAGGTATGGGTCCAAATCAGATCAGTTCAGAAAGTCACATTTTGTTTTACGTTAACACTCTTTAGAGTCCTTCTTAGAAGCTTGGTTAGTTCAGAAATTTGTCCTAACGTACTTGACAATTGCAGTGGTAACCAGCACCTTATTGTTACCATCAACGTTTTTAGGGCAGATCTCACTCAGCTGGGCTACAGGGCCCTAGGTTTTCCATAAGCAACATCAAGCAAGTCCTGGAGAGTAATAGTTTGCTGCAGGTGGTCTGCATATAGACTATGTTATGTTAATTTTATTTTGCTCACATTCAAAGGAAATGTTAATTGATTTCTCTACTTTCTGACTTCTCTATGTGGTTTTCCCTTTAGGCAAGTACCTTGCCTAGTTCCATGAAGCTTTTTCTTTTTCTCTGGAGTCCTTTTTTGTTTTCCTTGAGTTTTCTGTATTCTTTTCTTGATTTTTTTTTGTTTGTTTCTTCTCTGCTTTTCTTGGTGATTTTTTCTTCTATTACTGTGCTCATGCCAGCTAAATATTCTTCATTTTTTCGATAGAATCAAAAGCACATAGAATTTCAGGATTTTAAGGGATCTTAGAGACTAAACAAAATATTCTTTAGTATTTCTATCTGTGTTGAACGTCTGGGGAAAGCAAACAAATTATAATAATTTTGTTTTTTGTGTACAAAAATTAGAGGTGGTAAGTTAGTGAATATTTCTAAAAAAGTATTGGCTTAAATGCTATTATTAAACAAAAAAATCCAAGTGTGGCAGCTCATGCCTGTAATCTCAACACTTTGGGAGGTCAAGGTAGGCAGATCACTTGAGCCCAGGAGTTTGAGACTTGCCTGGGTAACATGGCAAAACCTGGTCTCTGTTTTAAAAAAAACTGCAAAAATTGGCTGAGTGTGGTAGCACAGTCCGGTAGTCCCAACTACTTGGGAGGCTGAGGAGAGAGGACCACTTGAACTGAAGAGGTTGAGGCTGCAGTGACCTGTGATCCCATCACTGCACTCCATTCTAGGTGACAGAGCAAGACCCTGTCTCAAAAAAAAAAAAAAAAAAGAAAAGAAAAAGAAAAAACACAGAAAGTTGTAGACCCAAATATAATATTGTTTTTGCTATTTTTCTCATATTACAAACTCCTTTTTTCTGAAACTATATCAAACCTGAAGTTATTTTTTTCTATTATTTTTATTTTATTTAAATATTCATGAATGGAGATAGACTTTGTGTATTTGAAATTTACAGTAACTCATAGTCTCCTGAATGTATCTGTGAATAACATTTTATAGATAAGTCATCAGCAGGATCAGAAGAGGGAGATACGGGATCATCCTGCAGTTCTAAGGTACTGTCTACTGTCATTGTGAGTATCGAGGGATATTAAATCATACAGTGGGATGCTTGGGCTTTACTTTCTCACCTGTGTGTACTCCCATAAAGGAATTATTTTCTCACATTTCAGTGTATAATGAATACAATAATTATGTGCTAAGTAGATTGCTGCATAGTACAATTCTGCTAATTTGCAGAATTCATTTAAGAAGCTGGCATAGTATAATGAAAAAAAAATACAGGGAATCACTTCAGGTTCTGAAGATAAGTTTGTCTAAAAACTAAAGAATTATTCCAGGTCAACCTAGGAGCAAATGGACAATTCTATAGTATATCTGGATGTGTAAATATCCTAATGAGATGCAGAGATAAAGAGTCTAAGCTGTAGGGGTTTTTTTAGAACTTGGACTTGAAAAGATAGTGCCTAGGACTTGAAAGTATTGATATGTTTGGATCATCAGTGTAGATCTGCAAGGAACATTTTATGAGAAGGAAAAGCATGGGAAATAGTCTGTGTGGAAGTATAAAAACAACAATTTGGTTTAATAGTGTTTTAATTCTTTTTAACAGTAGAATGCTTTGAGTTTCTTTGTGGCAGTCATGCTTGTGGTAACATAAGTAAAAATAATAATGATGTATTCCAAGGCCGCAACTGTGGAAAGAGATGGGAATGGCCTGACCTCTTAGGTAGAAGCAGCTGGTGCATAGTGGTACCAGCACTGAGTGGAAGTCAAAAGATACGTTAGTGTCGTAGTCCTGTCACTTACTAGCTATGGAACCTTGGGAAAAATTATTTAACTTATTTGAATGTCAGTGCCCTTTTTCATAAAGATGGTACTGATATCTAGCTCTTAGGTATATGTAATGAACAAATGTGGCAAGAAATGTGAAAACATTTTGCAAACTGGAATATGTGTATACAAATATGGGACAAAATGAAGCACAGTGGGATTCAGTGCCTTAATACATACTGCGAGTCTTTTTTTTTTTTTTAACCTTTAGTGAGTACTATCAAGTAGTCAGTACTGACAAGAGAACAATGAGAAAGTATAACATAGGTATGTGGATTTCCAGATTGGAGTAGGGTAAGTTTTAGTGGTCTATTACTGGTGACATCCTACGGGAATAGGGTGATTTGACACCCAGGACCTCCTAATAAGATTTTAAATGTTTTGACCTCGAATAAATTTCTGTCATTGTGTACGGACTGTGTGCTAGGCAGTAAGACACTGAATACACAAGATGAGGGCTTATCCTAGAGCAGTAGGAACACAAAAACAAGGAAACAACAAACGCCGAAGTCACTACAAGTGCTTCCTATAAAGAAAACAGAAAATGTTCAATTACAGAAAATGGAGGAAGTCTGTAGTTAGGATTGGGATGGGAGTGGGAATTGAATTGTGTAGTCAGAGATCTTTCTGTGTGCCATTTAAGCTTCCTGTTAGAGGCTGAGGAAAAGCAAGCCCCGTGAAAGTTTAAAAGGAGGATATTCTGGACAGAGAAAAATGGATAACAATTGGAGTATGTGCACTTTTGTAATTTAGTTATAGTCAGTTGGAATATAATCTCACTTTTGACACCTTAACTGCCTGTCTTATGAAATTTACATTACATAAAACTTGTATCTGGGGAAAGATAGAATCAAGGAAGACATCACATAGATGTGTTTGACCTATAAGATGAATAGAAGCCGGGCACGGTGGCTCACACCTGTAATCCTAGCACTTTGGGAGGCTGAGGCAGGTGGATCACGAGGTCAGGAGATCGAGACCATCCTGGCTAACACGGTGAAACCCCGTCTCCACTAAAAAATAGAAAAAATTAGCCGGGCGTGGTGGCGGGTGCCTGTAGTCCCAGCTCCTCGGGAGGCTGAGGCAGGAACCCGGGAGGCGGAGCTTGCAGTGAGCCGAGATCGCGCCACTGCCCTCCAGCCTGGGCGACAGAGCGAGACTCTGTCTCAAAACAAAACAAAAAAGATGAATAGAAATTTGTCAGAATAGTAGAGGACAACATTTCAGATATAAAGAACGGAGTGTACACTGATGAAGGGGTAAAGAGAAAGTCATTTTGGAAATTATTAGTACTAAATAACAGGCTTAGTGTGTTGTTACAAAGGTACTATTATAAAGTGAAGGAAAATATACAGTATTACTTTATCTGTTTCTTTTGGATTTTTAATTTTTTTTATTTCTGATGGTTTTGTTCACTGATGTTGGGTGGATGAAATTGTGAGTGAATCTATGAGATGAATGTATGGCTTGACTCTAGTGACATCTAGTGTCTTGCCAAGTGGTTTGTTGAAGTTTTGGAGAATTAGAAGTATTTTTTAAAGATTAAGCTTTAAATTCTCATTTTATAAAAGAAAAATATGTTTTTTTGTTCATGTTTATAAAGACTATAGCTTTTATCTAACTGTTCTAAGTAGTTCATTTTAATGAAATGTACGGCTTTTTGAGCGGAACAAGACTAAAAATGACATCAGAGGGAGAGAAAGACAGGCTTCAAGGATGTGAAAACAACCAGCCACAGGTTTGTAAAAATTTAATTTCACATTTCTGGTTTTCTTTGCTTTGGTAACATAGCATAGTTCAAATGAAATTACCTGTGGACTGTCCTTTTAGAATCAGTTGATTATAATTTAATATTTAATTTGAAAACATTTTAATTGGCTGTAAAACTGAAAATATTCTCAGAATCTATAGTGATTTACAGCTAATCTTTTCCCTTGGAAATGAAGCCAAAAGTTCCTGAATGTTGTTTGCTGTTCATTTCTATAACATCCTAAATAATAAAAAAGGTAACATCAAATATTGAATTATAATTGTAAGCAATCAAAATTATGAACAATTTAACACTGATGGCTGCTGACTTGGGTTCATGTTAAAGGAGTAATCATTGCTAATGGGTCAAAATTTGCAACTTTATATATTATGGGTCACTAATACTGTGATGAAAAATGTATTCTCCAGTGTGATTTTTTTTTTTTTTTTTTGAGACAGAGTCTCACCTTGTGGCCCTGGCTGGAGTGCAGTGTCTGGATCTTGGCTCACTGCAAACTCCACCTCCCGGGTTCAACAATTCTCCTGCCTCAGCCTCCCGAGCAACCGGGATTATAGGTGTGCACAACTATTCCCAGCTAATTTTTTGTATCTTTAGTAGAGATGGGGTTTCACCAGGTTGGCCAGGCTGGTGTTGAACTCCTGACCTCATGATCCACCTGCCTCGGCCTCCCAAAACGCTGGGATTACAAATGTGAGCCACCACGCCTGGCACGTGATTTTTAATTGACTTTAGTATCTATGTTCAGAGAGAGAATGGGGTCATAAAGTCAACCCAACTGCCTGTCACGAGAACAGACTTGCAGAATGGGAGCTTTGGTGTGAGGGTACACACAGTAACTTTCTAACTTATTTCATAGAGCAAATCTGTAACTATTGTTCAAAATTTTTTAACCTGTTATTAGTGGACCTTAGAATATATTGGAACTTGACTTAAGACCATAGTCTATGCAGAACAGATATATAACACTATCATTTTATAGTATGTGATTTGAATTAAATTGTAAGAATTTGGCTTTGTTTTCTGGTTAGTGTCAATTTTGATTGCCTATTCACCAGTTGGTAATCTTTGGAAAAAAGCACTCAAGTATGCACTGTTTGTTGAGTATCACTATTTCAGGTACACTGAGATAAAATCTTCCTAAGTGAAGGATGCCTTTGTAATACTGCAAATCACCTTTTAATTCATTTTTGGTAAAGTAAACACATAACAAATTAATTTTAGTTCAAACAGTTACAAAGTTAATGTTGATGGTTGATATTTTTCCCCTATTTTAGGCTAATGCAAATTATTTTTAACTTACTAATTACAATCCAGTGATTAGGAGTAGATAAACATAGATTAAGAAGTTTAACAGTTAAAGTTTTATTATTTTTTATCTTTTATTTTTCCATACTTGATTATTTAATGACAAAGTTACCTTTAAAACATGCACCCTGACAGAAAAGACATCTGACAAATAAAACTAACAAATTAATCTTCCAGTTTGCATCTGCAAAAAATGTCTCTACAAATAGAAGTGAACAAGTACTATAATAGACAGCATATATCTCTATATGCAGGACTCCTTTGTGTGCAAAAATAGGAGAAAGCATGGGTCAAACCAGGCAAATGAGGGTGGAAAAAACTTTAAAACTTCATCACAATAGAGTTGAAGGAGAGTTTGAATGAAATTTGTGAGGAATCCAAAACTTCTGTTGTTCAGAGGAAGAGCCACTACAGGAAGAAGAAATGTAAAGAACATACCCTCTAATTTGACAAATAATATACATGACTGTTAGGAAAAAATGCATCTAGAGTAGTATGCATCCTATGCATCCTATGTGTAGTATTCCAGATATTTTCTGAACAAAAATAGTTCAGTCTCATAAATATCTTTCCTTTTCATTTCTACTCTGGGTCCTTGGAATATGCTTGCCAGTCACCTTCTGATTTTTATTTTAAAAATGAAAGTGAAATATGCTGTGAAAATAATAACAAACCAGACACTGTACATATTTTTAACACAGACCAGGAGAATTTTTATAATGACCCAGAAAGTACAAAAGCGAGGAACCCAGAAGTGGTTATCACTGAAATAAAAGAAGACCAAGAGTGTTACAGGCACATGATGAAAAAAATCACCAAAATAACACTAATTGCAAATAGGACATCAGAAATACGCTGCCTCAGTGTAGTGATCCAAAAAGTCTTTTAGATTTGTGGCTTACCTCCTCCAGAGAAATGGAGCATGTGAGTAAACAAAAAGGCATGGTGCTTCTTTTGTTAACAGACGTTTATAATAATACAAAACCAATACAGAACTTGTTCCAGAAACCATTATATCATAATTGCAGTGCAAATAACTATAAAAGAATAGAACTTGGATTAGAAAATGTGCATTCCTCTCCACCACACAGTGACAGAGTGCCAAAAGTACATCTGGAAGAACAGTTACAGCACAATATACAAAGACTGAAGAATGAAGTAGGCATATTAAAACTAGAGTTCCTGACTTTGAAGAAAGAAAAAGTTCAACTTGAGAAAGACTTAAAGGGCCATTTGCTACTACCTGGTTTTTTTCTCTTGATCACTTATCTGGTGCATTCTACTTTTTTACTTATGAAAAGCTCTTGTGTAAAATGGGGCTACTAAATACATAATTGTGTGTGGAAATAGATTATTTTTCTATGTAAATGATAGAAGCTCAGGAGAACATTCTACAGTCTTTGTTTCTTAATCAACCCAAGTCTATCTATCAATTTTTCAAGGGGCAGAGGGACAGGGAAACTAATCTATTCATATGCCATGGATATGGATACTTGTGAACTAGGGTAAGCATACAGGAAATTGCTTAAACAATGTAATGAGCTCTAGGATCTAATTTTTCCCTATTGAAGATGAATTGCACTTACTTCATAAAGTTGGAAATCAATGGGAAAGAAGCAGTGACATAAAAATCTATCTCTCCTTGAGAGTTGGAACAAATATTTATACTCAGAGGAATCAGTATATTGTATGTTGTGCTTTCAGGTGTGCAAGTTGATTCATTTCACTCAATATGTTGGGGCTTATAATTTCATTATGACCACCTTAAATATGTTTGAAAACAAATGTATATAGATATATCTATTTTTTAATGACCACTTTTACATGTTTCTGTCAAATCAGATTTTAATGTGATTTTATTTAATAGAGTATACGTTTTTGGATGTATAACTTTATCATACAAGTACCATAGATTCTCAGCCAAAAATTTAGTTTTTGACTCCAAAGTAGAAAGCTGATGTCTGTACATCGAGTTTTAAAGAAAGACAAAAATCTGGTGATACCCACCTTTAAAAGTAAAAGTAGATGAGGCCTCTCAGCACCTGCTGAGGCAGTAAGTTACTTTCCCAGAGTGATACTTTGAATTCTTGTGATTTAATTTGATGAATGTATCAGGTAATTTATCTGACTCAGCATTACAAAATAGCATTATTGGTTTTTGTACCATAAAATGCTAGGAAATGCCACTTTAGAAGCTTTGGATGAGTCATTTAAGCTTTTTTGATAAAGCAGCTGAAATAAATAATTACTTTCACTGTCTATTCCTCAGCTATAAAATGTCATGGTTAGTGAATGTGAAATTTGGAAAGCATCTCATTTTCCAGAACTCTACTAGCACCTCAGCAGTTTCACTCTGCTGCTTCTGTGGTTTTGAATTTTGGTTCCTGTATTTCAGCAGGCACCTTCACCGTTTTGAAGTCCTAGGATCCGAATGAAAAAAGAAAGATAAAAGACAGTGGGGAAAGCTTACCCTAGAGAGGGAAAAGCTTCCTTTCTGTTCCTGAAGCCCCACAACGTCACATCCTCTAAATCTGGCCGTTCAGTGTAAACTCCTGGAGGTAAAGATAGAAGAGGACAGATTTCACGGCTTTGTCCTTTTATTTCTCTGCTTCTGCTCGTCACAAGAGGGTGAAATTTACATTAGACAGCAAAGAGTGGATGGGAACAACAGCACAAATTTGGAACGGGCCCTTTTTGAAAGTTTGGAAAATTGTGTTGTATTCACTCAGAAATAAATCAGACTTTATATGACTTTCAAAGGAAAAATCACACTATAACTTACATTAATAATTATGATAAAATGAAAGCAAGCACAAGGTATTTTAATGACTTATGACAGACTGAAGTTATAAAATGAATGAAGACAAAAAGTTCTTTCTGTTGGTTAAAATAATGACAATTATTCTCAGTATCAAACTTTCATTGCAGCTTGCAGAAAAAATGAGAAAGTGCAGAAATAAGAAAATGGAAGTGGCAAGAAACCTACATGCTGGTAACAGTGATGATGATGATGATGATGAATTAATTTAAGACAGAAGAGGCAGAAAACCTGATAATCATCAGTTTCCCAGGCTGAAGAGTGAAGAGTATAATAGGTAAGCCTATAGCAATATTTGATAGTAGATTATTGTTATTATACTATCAAATGAATTCTAATTTCAGGTAATATGCATGGTTAATGAATTTTATACTTTCACTAGGGATATTCTGTCTTATGTGGTAATCAGAAAAATGCAAATTAACAAGCAATTAGATACAGTTTTTCCAAGCATATTGGTATTTTATTAAAAAATAACTAGTGTGGGCAAATGTGGGAAAAAAAAGTTCTCTCGTACACTTATTTGGTAAATCTTTATTGAAGGGTAATTTAGTAGCATGTGTCAAAATTTCAAATATGTCATTCCTTTAACATATCAGCTTTACTTCTGAGACTGGATCCTGCAGGAAATATGACTTTACACATACACACAAGTTATGGACATTTATTACATGTTATATATAACATACAATAGGCCAACATATATATTCTGATATATGTATCTGTGTGTGTGTGTATGTTGCCCTACTGTATGTTATATATATACGTTGGCCTATTGTATGTTATATATATAGGCTACATGCATATAGACATACATACACACACATGCATATATGTCTTATGTATTTCTATGTGTATGTTTGTAACATGTTTATAAAACATCTCAAGTATAACAAAAGTGTGTTAAGGATATTAATATATGTTACATGCTTACATATGTTAAGAATTTTCATTATAGCATTATCATATCAAAAAACTGGAGATAGTCTAAAATCCCATTAATGAGGAAATAGGTAAATTGTCATACTCATTAAATAATGTAGTTTGAAACTCTCTTTTAAAAATGAGGTAGGAGCTATAGTATACTGATTATTTCATCAGTAAAATATATTTAAAACATTTAGTTTGATAACACATCTTAAGTAAATTTTGTTAGATTATCATATTGTAATTTCTTTTTTTTTGAGACGGAGAATCTCTCTGTCGCCCAGGCGGGAGTGCAGTGGTGCGATCTCGGCTCACTGCAAGCACCACCTCCCAGGTTCATGCCATTCTTCCACCTCAGCCTCCCAAGTAGCTGGGACTACAGGCGTCTGCCACCATGCCCGGCTAATTTTTTGTATTTTTAGTAGAGATGGGGTTTCACCATGTTAGCCAGGATAGTCTCGATCTCCTGACCTCGTGATCTGCCCGCCTCAGCCTCCCAAAGTGTTGGGATTACAGGCGTGAGCCACTGTGCCCAGCCTGTAATTTCTTAATACTTGTAATATCTATTGAGTTGCAAAAGGAAACTACATGCTACCTTGGCACTTTACGTTACCCACAAAATTGCTAGTTACGACATTTGCTTTTTCGTTCTCAATGCATGAGTGCTCAAATATTGAATTCTCAGAATAATCTGAATATTCCCAAGGGATTGCACATGGGGATCTGTATTCCATGTAAATATTCAGCGCATTGGTAAAACTTGTTAAACTATATCAAAGGATCTTTGATCTGCCGAGTCAGGAGTTGATGAGTTTTTTCCTCTAAAGAGCCAGATAGTAACTATTTTAGGCTTTCTGGACCAGAAGTTCTCTGACATCTTTCACAGACAATAAACGAATAGGTGGCACTGTGTTCCAAGAAAACTGTACTTACAAAAACAGGCAGTGGGCTGAATTTGGCTCACAAGTACTGATTTGCTGACTCCTGTGCCAAACCAGGGTGCTGCTAATGCAGTGAACCTCCTGTTTAGAGGCACTCTGAATGCCTGCCATTATCCTTTTAAAAGACATTTCAGCATGCACGGCACCATATTTTACCACAGTGACTTCCTATGATATAATTTACAAAAATTCAGTTGACAAAATAAGATTATTTGAGTTTTCATCTTTTTTCATCTCATAGAATTTAATATTTTAATATGACAAACCATTTTGTATATTTGATGACTGTAAAATATCTGAGTTGGGTGATTTTTCTCAGGTAGGAAATACTGCCCTTTAGCCTTTCTGTGGTCTTTATTTATAAGCATGAGCAAAATGATAACCAGCTTTATAATATAGAAATGTTCAAGGGGTTTCTAGTTCTATAATTTTATGATGTTATTTATTACCTTTGTCTGGCTTTTAAAATGCCATATATATATAATTTTTAAAAACTATTAAGGTGTTAAAACACACCACGTAATTAATCCTTAATCATTATGAAAGGATTGAAAAATACAGTTTGACAAGAAGAAAATTAGATCATGCATGATAATGCCACGTGGGCATGATGTCCTTAAAATTAAACTGCTTGTACTCATGGACTCAAGTTTTCTTTCCATTCACTCTTGAACTCACTGCCATAATTTTCACTCTCACCACTCTCCAGAATTGTTATTCTCCATGTTGTCACTGATTTTTCACTGTAACACATCTAGATATAATTTTTTAGATCTCATTTTGTGTAACCTATCAACAATACTTTCACTTTCTTCACTGGCTCTCAGAATCTCACTCTCTGGCCTAGATTTTCCTCCTGACTTTCTAGTCCATCCATCTTAGCCTGTTTTGGTTACATCTCCTCATCTTCTACCTTTCACAGATTAAAGTGACCCAGGGCTCAGTTCTTGAGGTTTTATCTTCTGACTTTTACCAGCTTGTATATGCTAATGATTTTCAAATTTATATCTCCAGCCCATTTCTCTCATTAATTTCAGACCTATGTATCAGCCTGTCTACTTGACATCTCTCCTTGATTAGCTATTAGGTATGTCAAATTTATCAGGTCCAAAATCTGGTTACTGATGTTCTTCCTCCTGCCTGCCCCTTATGTAGTCCAGTTGTTCCATTAATAACAACTCTTGCAAATGCTCTGCCTAGTGTCCTCCTTGACTCACACCTTCTCTCTCTCTTTTCCCTCCCCCGACCCCCATCTCTGACACTCCATAGCTAAGATGTTGACAGATCTCATCAGGTCTAACTTCACAATATATCCAGAAACCCAGCACATCTTTCATGTCCAAGCCACTCCACTATCATGTGATTGGCCATCTAGAGTAGTGTAATAGACTGCTAATAGGTCTTTCTGTTTCTTCATGTTTAATCCTCTTTTCATCAATTCTTTCCCCAGTGAACCTATTAAAACATGTCACATTGTGTCACTCTTTTGGTGAAAAACTTCTAGTTGCCTCCCATTTCACTCAAAATATATGCCAAATTTTCTCCTAATACTCCAAAGGAACCACAGGATCTGACTTCTTATTTTCCTGACTTATGCTTCTGCCTTTCTCCTCTTTCCAGTCTGCTGCAGCCACACGGAACTTCTTTCTATTTTGTGAACACACTCTGCATCCCTCTGTACTGGGCAGTTGACTCTATGGAGTGCTTTTGCCTTAGATATCCTCCTTGCTTACTCTTTCCATTTCTTCAGTTCTTTCCTTAAAAGCCACTCTCTCAGCAAGGTCTTATCTAGTCATCCTAATATTTTCGCCACCTTGCCCCTCCTGCACATAAACGTTCCTCTTTCCTGCTTGAGTTGTTCCTCTCTAACATACTACGTATTTTGCCTCTGCTATTTGTTGTTTTGTGTTTACTTGGCACTCGTGAGTAGGATTTTTTCATCGCTGTG
Source organism: Rhinopithecus roxellana (assembly GCF_007565055.1). Taxonomy (NCBI): domain Eukaryota; kingdom Metazoa; phylum Chordata; class Mammalia; order Primates; family Cercopithecidae; genus Rhinopithecus; species Rhinopithecus roxellana. Next base: position 4,889,036 of record NC_044569.1, on the reverse strand, counting down.
TTTTTCATTGCCTAGGAAAGGATATAATACAATAAGTAGCAACTCAATAAATGTTTACCGAATGAGTGAATAGAGTTTATCCTGGTGTATGGTTTTAAACACTAATACTCACTTAAAATACAGGTTGACATGGGTTCATTCTGACAATTTTACCTGGCAATTATATGCCCTTTTTGGATTCTTTGGGCTCTTTTTAATGAGCTGTACTCTCTATATGAATGATTTTCTAATTAGGGAGAAAACCCCAATGTTGTGTGGGTTTTCACTATTCTATTACTCATAATTATGATCATTTTAATCATGGTTCAAGGGATCACAGGAGTTTCAAACTTCATTGGTATTTTATTAGGAATAAGAAAATATCAGGGTGGTAAATGCAATGGATGTAAAAATTATTTCCAAAGGGTTATGAGCCTTTAGCATCTGAAATAAATAGAGAAAAGTGGGATTTTGCCGGGCACAGTGGCTCACACCTGTCATTCCAACACTTTGGAGGCCAGGGCGGGTTGATCATTTGAGGTCAGAAGTTCAAGACCAGCCTGGCCAAATGATGAAATCCTATCTCTACAAAAAATACAGAAATTAGCTGGCAGTAGTGGTGTGCCTGTAATCCGGCTACTTGGGAGGCTGAGGCAGGAGTATCCCTAGAGCCTGGAAGGCAGACGTTGTGGTGAGCAGCGATCTTGCCACTGCACTCCAGTCTGGGTGACAGAGTGAGACACTGTCACAAAAAAAAGTTGGATTTATTGTCTTCTCTAGTAAGAGATCTGTGCTGGTCAGGCACCGTCTCTTGTGATGGAGCAGTTGCTGATCCTTATATAAGGTTTGTGGAAGAGTGGAGTTGAAGGCTCGGCCAACTCTCACAGGCATAACTGGGTTGACGTCATCTGGAACAATGTGGTTATCTGCATGAGACTGTTGTGGATTAGTTAGCGCTTCCAGGCATGTGGATGGAGGTGAGTTTGTCTCTGGATGTCTTTCAGAGACAAGTGGCTGGCATTCGTTGGTTGGTGTTAGTGAGGCCAGTGTCATTGATTGACTAGATTTAAAATTGGTTCTGGTTGGCTACCTGTTAGCATGGCTACAGGTCACCATTTTCCTTAGTTTGTGGCAATGTTAATCAGATGTTTTCTGTTTGAAAGTTACCTTCTATCAACTATGCTCAAAATGAACAATATTTTATATTCTAGAATTATCTACTTTGAAGTTTGGGTCAAGAGGAGTTGTTTAATAAATGCTGTCAGAAAGAGTTTTTAGAAGCTTAGTTTTAAACAGAAGACTAAGACTTAAACTCATCTACATGTATTTTTGGTAAATTATTGCTGGATTTATTTTTGTTTATTGTGTTTTTAAGGGCTCAGGCTGAACTCATAACTAACATAATCTCCAATGGGAAATTTTAGCCTTTTTGTAAATCTATGTAGGTATATGATAGTGATATCCTTTTGCATGTGTTTACTATAGAGAAAGTAATTGCAATTTTCTACTGGTAAATCCAGCTTTTCATATTAGGAATAGAAACTACACTATAAGTATACAAAAGTTTCTAATAAAATCATTCTATTTTCAAACAAAATTCTATCTAATCAGAATAATGCTAATTTGAACAATATATAAAGACATACAGGTATTTTAAAAGTGTTTTCTCCCTTTAAGGTAATTTCACAGTTTCTTTCAGGTTATATGTGCTTCATGGTATTTTGAAAACTTAATTCAAATGAAACATATGAACACAAAAACTGTGGCACAAATCCAACTGTGACCCCATGTCTAAGAGTCATTGCTTGCAGGCAGTGGCTCCAGCCTTTTAGCGTAGCGTTCAAGTTTAGTGTAGCATTCTTCTCTCAGCGTTTACTTTCATGTGTTTTACACTTTACCGTTTCAAGTTCCCAGGAAACAACTGGATGCCACGTGCCTAATCCCTGTGCTCACGTTCTGTTCTCTATGTAGAATGGTTTTCTCCTACTGTGTCTGGTTTTGTTTTTGTTTTTGTTTGTGTGTTTGCTTGTTTTGGCCTGGTGAGCTCCTCTTGTCTTCTGCCTCTTCCATAAAGTCTTCCTCATGCTCAGATACAATTTTTTCTGGATCAACTCTTACATATTGCATTATGTCATAATTATCTGATTACCTGTTTTGCTATTTTTCCTGAAACAAAAAGCCGGCATGCAGTGGCACGATCTTGGCTCACTGCAACCTCCACCTCCCAAGTTCAAGTTATTCTCATGCCTCAACTTCCCAAGGATTACAAGCATGCAACACCACGCTGGCTAATTGGTGTATTTTGAAAACAGTCAGGGTTTTGCCATGTTGGCCAGGCTGGCCTCAAGTGATCTACTTGCCTCATCCTCCCAAAGTACTGGGATTACAGGTTGAGCCATCACGCCAGGCCTGGTTACCTGTTTTTGTTTTGTTTTGTTTTTGAGATGGAGTGTCACTCTGTCACCCAGTCTGGAGTGCTTGGCGTGATCTCGGCTCACTGCAACTTCTGCCTCCTGGGTTCAAGCAATTCTCTTCCCTCAGCCTCCCAAGTAGCTGGGATTACAGGTGCCTGCCATGTCACCTGGCTAATTTTTGCATTTTTACAAAATACAAAAGAGGGTTTCACCATCATGGACAGACTGGTCTTGAACTCCTGACCTCTTGATCACTTGCCTTGGCCTCCCCAAGTGCTGGGATTACAGGCTTGAGCCACTGTGCCCAGCTGATTACCTTTACCTTTTTTTTAAAGCTGAGAATATAGATTTTCTTGTATGTGTTGGAACTTCAAAATGGATTTTGAATTAGTAAATAGAGATGAAGAAGCGTATGAATTTCAGAATAATTTTTTTATCCTTTGTAAGTAGAATTATTGGAAAACATTGGCTTTTTAATGGATTTTTTAAAGTAGTGATCATCACTTGCATGTGAAGTAAGTAAAGAAAAATGCAAATTTGGCATGCCCAAGATGGCCGAATAGGAACAGCTCCAACCTCCAGCTCCCAAAGTGAGTGACACAGAAGACAGGTGATTTCTGCATTTTCAACTGAGGTACCGGGTTCATCTCACTGGGGAGTGCCGGACAATCGGTGCTGGTCAGCTGGTGCAGCCCGACCAACGAGAGCTGAATCAGGGTGAGGCATCACCTCACCTGGGAAGCACAAGGGGGAAGGGAATCCCTTTTCCTAGCCAAGGGAAACTGAGACACACAACACCTGGAAAATCGGGTAACTCCTACCCTAATACTCTGCTTTACCAAAGGCCTTAGCAAATGGCACACCAGGAGATTATATCCCACACCTGGCCCAGAGGGTCCCCACCCATGGAGCCTCCCTGGTTGCTAGCACTGCAGTCTGAGATCTAACTGCAAGGCAGCAGTGAGGCTGGGGGAGGGGTGCCCGCCATTGTGGAGGCTTAAGTGGGTAAACAAAGCCACTGGGAAGCTGGAATTGGGTGGAGCCCACCGCCGCCCCGTGGCGGTGGCAAACCTGTCATCCAGGAGGCTGCTGAGTTTCCCAGGCCATGTCCTAGCAGCAGGCATGGGCAGAGCAGTGGCTCCCTGGGGCAAGGCGGGTGGTGTGCACCAGGGATCCCCTGCCCACTCCGGGGAGCATGGCCTACTAGCTGGGTAGGGGCTGCCTACACGGGGCACCCGCGAGAGTGCACATGGCCCAGACCTCTTTCTCCGGAGGGCCTCATGGGCCGGCTGAGGTGCGCATGCGCGCTGGTGCCTAACGGCTCTGCTGGGCTAGGTGCTCCTCCGAGCGGCTGGAGACTAGAGTGTCCCTGACAGAGGCTGCGGCTGGACCTGGTGACGTGCTGGTGCTGTGCTCCAGAGCGGCAGAAAGCGAGTGGGAGCTGAGGTGTCTTGAAGCTGGTCCCTCAGCCTGGGAGAAGATCTTTGGCTTCAGGATGGGGGTTGGGGGGTGGTCCCTGGGGACCAGCAGGGGATGCATGGCTCCCTGGCAAGGATGGCTTCTCAAATCCCGGGTACCGAGTCCGGCAGAAGGATCTGGGCATGATCCACAAAGCTGCCATCGCGGGTGATGTGAACAAGGTGCAGGAGAGCATCTTGCTCAGGCTGAATGACGTGAACAACAGAGACAACAAGAACAGGTCAGGGGAACTGGAAGCCAGCGCTGGGGGCTGCGGAAGGAGGCCTGGGGATATGGGAGAAGCCCCCGTTCCTGGTTTCGGGGTAGGGGAGATATGGTGCGGGGTGAAGGCATGGATGGGGTGGAAGTCAGGTGGAGGTGGGTGGGGTGGGGGACTGTGGTGGGGGTGAGTTGGGTGAGGGTGAGTTGGGTGGGGGGACTGATGGGAAGTGGAGTTGGGTGGGGGTTGGATGGGGTGGGGGACTGTGGTGGGGAGTGGAGTTGGGTGGGGGTTGGATGGGGTGGGGGACTGGTGGGGAGTGGAGTTGGGTGGGGGTTGGATGGGGTGGAGGACTGTGGTGGGGAGTGGAGTTGGGTGGGGAGTGAAGTTGGGTGGGGGTTGGATGGAGGACTGGTGGGGAGTGGAGTTGGGTGGGGGTTGGATGGGGTGGGGGACTGGTGGGAAGTGGAGTTGGGTGGGGGTTGGATCGGTGGAGGACTGTGGTGGGGAGTGGAGTTGGGTGGGGGACTGGTGGGGAGTGGAGTTGGGTGGGAGTTGGATGGGGTGGGGGACTGGTGGGAAGTGGAGTTGGGTGGGGGTTGGATGGGGTGGAGGACTATGGTGGGGAGTGGAGTTGGGTGGGGGTTGGATGGGGTGGGGGACTGGTGGGAAGTGGAGTTGGGTGGGGGTTGGATGGGGTGGAGGACTGTGGTGGGGAGTGGAGTTGGGTGGGGAGTGAAGTTGGGTGGGGGTTGGATGGGGGACTGGTGGGAAGTGGAGTTGGGTGGGGGTTGGATGGAGTGGGGGACTGTGGTGGGGAGTGGAGTGAGGATTGGATGGGGTGGGGGTTGGATGGAGTGAGGGGACTGGTAGGGGGCTGAGTTGGTTAGGATGTGGGTAGGATGCAAGGGTGGGGGTGGGGTGAGTGTTGTCACCAAGGGCACTGGGCTTTCTACCCTGGCAGGCTCAGCAGCACCTGGGATGTGGAAACCTTGCCTTTCTTGACAAGAAGAGTAACTATTTGTTCTGAAGGCAGAGAGATAACATACTATTTGATGTTTACAATTCCATGCATCATTGCATGTTGGGACTGTGCACTACAATTGCCTAAAATGACCTCTCCCTCTCCTAGGACTGCTCTACATTTGGCGTGTGCCCACGGTCATCCGGGAGTGGTAGCTGACTTGGTGGCCAGAAAATGCCAGCTTAACCTCACTGACAGTGAAAACAGGACAGCTCTGATCAAGGTATGTGGTAGCCAACTCTTTCAGCATGGGATGGATTTAATTTAAATTCACAGAATAAAACTAATTCACCTCACTGAAATATAATTAGTTGGTGAATCCTGTGGAAGATTTCCTAGAATTTACAGTCTATTTCTTGGTCTGATACTGGCAGGCTGTACAATGTCAGGAAGAAGTTTGTGCGTCCATCCTGCTGGAACATGGCGCTGACCCAAATGTTAGAGATATGTATGGCAACACTGCTCTGCACTATGCCATTGATAATGGGAATATATCAATGGCAGGAAAACTGCTTGCATATGGTGCAGATATTGAAGCAAAAAGCCAGGTATAGATCAACCAATGTTCTTTTCAAAGTATTTCAAGTGTATTTGTTTTACCATTAACATGATTTTGTTTTTAGTAGAACATCTGAAACTAGAAGGAAATATATTACATGCAAATATTTGCTTTACATACAGTTATTTAAAAATACATTCATAGCAAATATGAAAACACGAGGTCTGTAGTCTAAATGTGCTCCATAGATTTAGTTTAGCTTACTTCCATAAGTTGTGTCAACATGTAAAATTTAGGAGACACATACACAGATCTAGATTTCAGGCTTCTCTTAAAGGATCCATCTGGATTCCCTTGATCTCATATCGTTGTTCAGTATGCTGTGCAGTGGTTACCTCTTTATATGAGGCATACGTGCTCCAGTCTGCTACTGTGCCTTCCAGACACCCTAGGAGGGGTATCTGAAAGGGAAGGAGCAGCATATGGGCCAGCACGGTGGAGTGAGAAGGAAGGGATTGCTTTTAAATTGCTTTCTGCTTCGTGTTTAAGTTCATAGGATCTTAACATAAGGTTTTCAGTTCAGTTGGGAAGTATGTAGTTTTGTGAATTATAAATTGTTTTTACTGTTTTGCAGGGTGAAGGTACATCACTTTTACTTACCATAAATAGGAAAAAAGAGCAAATGGTGACATTTTTGTTGAAGAAAAAAACAGATTTAACTGCAATAGATAATTTTAGAAGGTGCAGTAGTTCTTTTTTGTGCATTTTTAAACCTGAGTGTTGTTCTAGAGTGGTAACAGTCACTTGTCAGAAATATTACTTTGATAAGATTAACTTATTATTGGGATAGAGAGAAATAACACAAATCATCAGTTAGGTAGAAAAACAATTATTTGGACTGGGCAGCATAAAAATGGTGTATTGCAGGATTCATCTCATTATATTGACTGATGTTTGTTGATGGATGAGGTGATATTTTGAGTCATATTATATTAACTAAAGGGATTTCATATTGGTTTTATTTGTTTTAAAAGTATGGACTTCAACTTTTAGTTCACTTTGTGACTCAGTATTGAAATTTCTTAACTCTTCTATAGTAGTTTCAACCTCTGCTTCTTACATGCTTTTCCTTTAAAAATACTGTGTTAAAGATAAATTAGAGTTGAAAATCACTTTGTCTTTTGGATGACTCTTTGCTTTAGCTTGCTTTCTTTCAAGAATATTAATGTTAGGTTATTCCTATGTAACTATTAATTGTTCTTGCCAGATACTGCGGGTTCGTTGCGTTTTTTCTTCTTTTTACCTCTAGTGTATTTTGATGTTATTTTTAATTAGTATGGGCAGAGGGAAAAAAGATAGCTTTAAATGAGTAAACTTTTCTTTTAATGAATACAAGCCCATGAGTGACAATGAGAAAAAAAGAGATAGGCTGTAGATTCACACAAGACTGGGTTTAATTCTTAGCTTTTCTACTTGCGAGATGTGTGACCTTGGGAACATTGCTTATCACCAAGTATGTTTCCCTATATGAGAAAAGAGGATAATATATCCTTCAAGGGTGGTTGTGTATAAGTAATGTATGTATATATGGCATTTAATCCAGTGCCTCGCATATGATTATCAACATTATTAACTGAAATTACTATGTCTATTATTAGCATTATTGTTACTGTTTTAAACCTGCAGATAGCTCTTACTTATTGACCCCAAGCTGATTTTGAATTACAGTATATTATGTCAGACTAGGGAAGAAATGGATAATTTTTCGTTTAAATTTTTAGCTACTTTAGATAGGTGACGTAAGCATAGTATCCTGCCCATCCAAAGACTTTATTTTAGCAGCTTCTGCTATGTCGTATCCCAGTGGGACAAGAGGCTTCCTTGTTGTTCCCTCCATTTGGCTTTGGTGGCAATTTACACAGATGATCCCTTCAGCACCCAAGATGCTTGTGTTTATTAGTACATATAATTGGTAAATTCTACATGGACAGGCATATTAAATTGGTAAAGTATATAAATTTAGCTTTTAACATAACTTTGCTAAAGTTCCTAAACGTGAAACAATCTCTCTGTTATTTTAGAACAGCCCTGATACTTGCTGCTTATAATGGATCAACAGGTGTAGTCTTCCAGCTTCTTCAGCACAATGTTGATGTCTGTTGCCAAGATATATCTGGATGGACTGCAGAAGACTATGCCGTTGCTTATAACTTTCAAGCGTAAGTATTTAAAAGGCCAGTGAATGCTAAATTGAGGTTTAAAGTAATCATAACCATTGCATCTTATACATCAGGTGAGATTTCATAGTTGGGTTCAGGTAGTTTTAGAGTGGCAGTGAGTTAGTCCACTTCATCAGCCAGAAATCAAGCATAAGACTAGACAAGTTAGAAGCAGCAATGAGTGTAGGATTCTTTAACTCAAGACTCTTAAGACTTTTATGCTTAGGGATCCTAATGTTTTCCATTTCTTTCCAAGTATAACCCCTACGCATGGGATAAAATAGTTTCACATCTTTGATTTTTATAATTAGTTATTTGAGTCTTGAAATGTCCAGTGTATCAGAAAATGTTGGACTATCTCCTGGCAGCTATCTCATATACCCTCTACCTTGAATTTTTCAAGAAACTAAGAGGTTCTAAGTCCAAGGAAGACAATCATGTTTTACAAGTCAGTGGGGTGCAGGGGGTAGGGGTTGAGGAAAGGACATTCTAACTATTCTGTTGTTTATATGGATTCTGTTACTGTTTTTTTTGTCATTGAAACTGCTCCTACAGTCTGGTAAAGATTGACCTTTGCCCCTTCTGATTCAGATCCTCAGTCTTTATAGTAATCTATACGTAGGTTTCCAAGTCACAACTTGTAGTTCACATAAATATGCTTATAGCCCAGCCATTGTTTCCAAAGCACCAGTACCCTGCTGTGGCTGCTGGACATCCTAGTTTTACCCACACACATAGTGAGCAAATTGACCCTTCCCCCCATACTGAAAAGCTCATGTGGAGCCCACATCTTAGCCTGGAATCCTAGACCTTCGTGGTAAGTTATTCTTTGAGTCCCTTATTTGTCTTCTGTCTAGCAAATATTAGTTGGGATGGTTCTAAGCTGTTAGATATGTTCAGAGAGTGTTGTAGGAAGATATCAAAGTTTTTTCTTCTTTGTTACCACATTTTTACCCCAAGCTCTTTTATATCTTATGTAGCAGTTTTCTTAGACAGAGGAAGGGCCCATGTTATCCTTCCTCAGAGCAGTGGGCACCAACTTGTGGTTGACCCCTCGAGTGATCTGTTTTCCATAATAATAAAAATCTCCCAGCCCACTTGCCCCTCTACCTCAAGTTTTTAAAGTATCTTCAAATTTTACCTCATAGAAAGCCATTTGTCGGAATTATCTAAGTCTCAAGTAGGTGAGTTGGACTGAACAGAGCCAAGCTTCATCCATGACTGATCAGCATCCATTTATAAAAGTAGGGCTTTGCGCTTGCTTCGCAGCACATAGGCTAAAGGTGGACCAACACAGAGAAAATTAGCATGACCCCTGCATAAGCATGACGCACTAATCTGTGAAGCAGTCCATATTACACAGTTACAAGAGGGCCATTTGACTAGTTTGCTGACAAGTTCCCGAAAACAGTGTGAGTCAAAGCAAAACAGGTGCTAGCCAATAATGAAATTACACATTTTCATTACAAAAACACTGGGGTAAGGTAATCTGTGAAATGAGATAGAGCTGAGTAACCCATGGTGTGTTGTGTGCAAATATATTGTTAGTATGTATCTCAGAAATGAGAAAATAACCACTTGCATCTCCTTCATGACACTTCAAAAATATGAGGGTTTTTGTCTTTCTTGTCAGTTGGAGATGACCATGGAGAGGAAGCATCATTCTAACAAAGATCCACTGGTTCAGAGTTAGAGTCTATAGAGGAAAAATAGTAGTAGTCCAAGCCAGGTCTTGACATCTGTTAGCTTTCTGCCTTTGGTGTGATTGATGACATAAGTAACAAGGGACAATCATGTTATCTATTTTAATGACACAATCTATTTATCAATTTAGTTAACAAACTGTGAAATAGTTGAGATGTCCTAAATCATAAGCTACATACAGATAATAGAACAAGTAACAAAGTTAGGACTTAACAACATTTTCAAAAGATCATACCATTTTAATATTAGAACATATGGGAAAATACACATCGGGTTTCTTTTGGGATTCCAAAATAATTTCAGCACAATGTTCAAGAACAAATTATTCCATTGCTTTACTCTTTTTCTGAGCACATTAAAATGTGAATTCATTAAACATTTATAATAACCTAGCGAATGAAGTGGTAAAACCTTCATTCTTTGGAAGAAGACATTGAGCCTAAGAGAAGCCACTTGTCCAAGAACAAATATCCATTGGTTGCAGAGCTAGGACTTCTTATGAGTCAGATCATTTTCCATTATGTCAACTTTACATGAGTTCATTTACTGAGTTATACTGTCCTCACTTCATAAATACTTTACTTTTTTCTTCTTTAATTAGAAGCTTAGTAAGAATTTTGTAAGCTTACAAACTAAAAGTATATAATTAAAGTTCTGATATTGTTTGATATACTCTTAAGAATGTAATTGGTATATGTTTTTCATATCAGTATTAAACTAGTAATTGTATTTACTACATTTTTGTACATAGCATTCGCAGACTAATTTCTGAATATAAAGCAAACAAGAGACGTAAACGTCTTCAAAATAGAAATCCAGGTATGACTTCTGATAGTGAATTTCTCTCAATGGTCCTGACATAGATAATAAAGTAAGAGGAAGGAAGTTTTCATCACAAAACAGCAGTTTAAAAAAACCACTGTATAAATTGAATGTATATTTTTTAATTACTTTCTTAGTAATCTAGATTTCAGAATTATTTAAAAGGTTACTTGTAGGCAATTTATAATCTCAAGCAGTATTATCTGAAAAAAATTCATTATCATAGTTTCTGAAATTCTAGATGATATTTTTGTGTAAATAAGAAAAAAGATTTTTAAGTTAGTATGTGGTATGTTTTCTTTATAGTCACCTTATGATAAATTGGACTTGTATAAAATTGGATATTTTAATTTATAAAATAAATGCTTTGCATTTAATAAATACGTATTACAGCTCAACCTTGAGCAGTGTGGGATTTAGGAGTAGCAGTCCCCCATTCCGTTTGAAATCTGTGTATAACTTTGGACTCCCCCCTAAAACTTAACTACTCATGGCTTACTGTTGACTGGAAATCTTACTGATTATACAGCCAATTAAAACATATTTGTTATGTTATATGTTTTTTTTTTTTTTTTTTTTTTTTTTGAGATGGAGTCTCGCTCTGTCGCCTGGGCTGGAGTGCAGTGGCCAGATCTCAGCTCACTGCAAGCTCCGCCTCCCGGGTTTACGCCATTCTCCTGCCTCAGCCTCCCGAGTAGTTGGGACTACAGGCGCCCGCCACCTCGCCCGGCTAGTTTTTTGTATTTTTTAGTAGAGACGGGGTTTCACGGTGTTAGCCAGGATGGTCTCAATCTCCTGACCTCGTGATCCGCCCGTCTCGGCCTCCCAAAGTGCTGGGATTACAGGCTTGAGCCACCGCGCCTGGCCATGTTATATGTATTATATACTGTATTGTTACTACGATAAAGTAAGCTAGAGAAAAAGAAACTTATAAAGAAAATCATAATGAAGAAAGAATATATTTTCATTCAGTGGAAAGTGGATCATCATAAAGCTCTTTATCCTCAGAGTCTTCAAGTTGACTAGGCTGAGGAGGAGTAGGAGGTAGAGGGAGATTGGTCTTGCCATCTCAGGTAGCAAAGGTAGAAGAAAATCTGCAGATAAGTGGACCCTTGCAGTTCAAACCTGTGTTATTCAGAGGTCAACTCTGACATGGTGATTTGTGTCACAAAAAAGTAACTTTCCTTAAAACTAGAATTTCAATGAGATCTTTCTGGTACCATGAACAAACAAACAATAAGAACTGTACCAATACCAATAGGATGTCATTTTTTAAAGATACCCAGTGTGTGGAGAAGTCAGAAAATAAATTCCTTATTGAGAAGCACAGGCCATGTTACATATTCTTATACCAAGAAGGTCTCACTAGTGTTGACTTAATTCCCCCCAAGTGGAAATAAAATGAGATATATTTACCTCGTTAGGGTGAAATTTGTTCTTTCTGCTAATTAACTGTCATGGTAACATCAATTTTATTAGAAGAAGACACACTGTTACTATTAGCTAAAATATTATTATAATATTCGAATAACCCAACTCTAGGCTCAACACATTATAGTGAAAGTACAGCAACCATTACCAGAACAGAGCAGGGGCTGCCTCTTTGAGGTAGGACATGTGCTCTGCCACACAGCCCTACAACTTCACATTCACTCCCAAAATAGAGGCGTGATTCGGTGCCATTTTTCAGAGGGTTTGCTTGGTAATTTTCTTCATACAAAAATGTTTCAGAAGAACGAAGATGCTACTTTCCTACCTCGATGTGACACCTAATGCACTTGTACAATCTGAAGTGTATGAGGACACCTTTGATTTAATGTATATTTATGAAAGAATGCGTGTAGGTTAGGCTTTCCAAGTTACAGGAGACAAAAGTAGAATAGACATAGTTTTGGTCTTTAAAGTGCTCATAATTTTTATGCTTATACAGAGTTTTCAAAGAAAACATTTTCATTCTCTTGTCCACTTAATAAATACCAAGTGTCTTTAAGGTAGTGAGCATTTTTCTAATAAGTACAGAATGCAAACATTTAAAAATATATAGTCAGAAGCCATGGTTATTATTGTCATTTTTATTATTTACTACTCTATTCAGTGCTTTTTGTGTGTCAGATGCCCTCTGGGCGCTTATAATTATTGTTTATTATGTATTTATCACATTCAGTATGTGCCAAATATGTTATGTCCATGGTGGGGAATGAAAGATTTTAAAACATGGGTAGGATTTAAGGTAAGCATACAGAGTGAGTAGACATTTGCTAGGTAAAGAAGCAGAAGAATGCTCCCTGTCAAAAGGAATATCTCACAAGATTGTGTCTTTGGCAGAAGGAACAGCTAACAAGATCGCCCATTTGCCAAAAGGAAAAGCAAATGCAAAAGGTAAGATGCTTGAGGGAACTTTGCAGAGTTTATGAGCAGTTGGTTCAGTTTTGCTAGTGCAAAAAAAAAAAAAAAAAAAAAAAAAAAAGTATGCTATGAGAATGGTTGGGAATGATTTGAATACCTAGCTAAGTCAAGCTTAGGAAAGACTTTTTAAACATATAGAAATGTGTAGATCTTATCTGTAGGCCATGGAAAAATTCTTCGGTAGGGTGCTTTTGACTGCAAACATTAGATGACCAAACTAACAATAGCTAAAACAATGGGAGCCAAAGTTGTTTTGGTGGTTCAGTGATACCATCGTATCTCATTCGTCCCTCTTTCAGCTGCGCTGTTCGCAGTGTTTTGTTGATACCTCCTTTCATGATTGGCTACTTAGCAACAGTTTCAAACACCATGTTCTCACAAGACAATATCTAAAGGCTGGAAGGGTTGTTTTTTTTTCACGTGTTGCTTTCAGAAAATGGAGAAAAGTCAGAAGCTTGCTTTGGACTTCCTGTGACATTTTATTGGCCTGGTTACACGAGCTGCTCATTCCTAAACCAGGCACTGGAAAAGCAAATGTAATTACTGTGATTTGCTTAGAATAATCATTTCTCTTCTTGGAGCTAGGAGGGATATTGGATGATAAATATCTAAGTAGACTTGCATTTCTCCAGCAAGAAAAAATAAAGAATGGCTATTAGGTAGGGAACCAGCAATGTTTGCTGCAGGCATTCGCTAGAAATTTTTCAGCAGGGAAGCCTCAAGATTAGATTTGAGAAGGATTAGGGCATTCTGGTTATGGTACAAAGCAAGCATTGGCAAGCTTTTTCTGTAAAGGGCTAGATAGGTAATATTTTAGGTCATGTAGTCTCTGTCATAGCTACTCAACACTGCCACTGAAGTGTGAAAGCAGGCATAGATAGACTGTACTCCAAAGTTAATGTACAAAACCATATGGCAGGCTGGAGTTGGCCTGTGACCTGTAGTTTGCTGACCCCTCACTTAGAAGGTAGAGGAAAGGTAACCAGGTAGACTGGGAGACAAAGGAAACTCTGTCTGTAGTCAAAGCTGTAGTTTCCTTATCTCCAGTCCTTGTACTAGTCTCAATCTACTGTGATGTTTTCACCCATGCAAGGTGAAATAATTATAAGAAGCTCAGTTTATTCATTTAAAAATGTTCATTTAGGCCGGGCGCGGTGGCTCAAGCCTGTAATCCCAGCACTTTGGGAGGCCGAGACGGGCGGATCACGAGGTCAGGAGATCGAGACCATCCTGGCTAACACGGTGAAACCCCGTCTCTACTAAAAATACAAAAACTAGCCGGGCGAAGTGGCGGGCGCCTGTAGTCCCAGCTACTCGGGAGGCTGAGGCAGGAGAATGGCGTAAACTCGGGAGGCGGAGCTTGCAGTGAGCTGAGATCTGGCCACTGCACTCCAGTCCGGGCGACAGAGCGAGACTCCGCCTCAAAAAAAAAAAAAAAAAAAAAAAAAAAAAAAAAAAAAAAAAAAAAAAAATGTTCATTTATTTTCTTGGCCTTATGCCCTTTTCATTTGTTGTCTTAGTTTTTTCAATTTAAGAAATACTAATAGTTGGTAGGGTTTCCTCCTCCAGTGAAAGACATCAGTTAAGAGGCCATGTTTAACACAGAAATATAAACATATTTATATTGTGGCAGTGGAAATATAAAGCAGAGGCAGAAAAGAGGCACAGTTAATATGATTTAGTGATTGTTGAAAGTAAAAAGTTAGGTGGCAGAGAGAAATCTTAGATCATAAGTTTTGAGGTTGTGCACTGGCGTTTGTACTGAGTTTGAACTGGGAAGTTCAGGTGAATAGAGAAGTGTAGGGAATAGGGAAGACAAATGTTTTTCCAATACATGTTGAGTTGAATGGAACAACCGTGGAGGAATATTTTCTGTAGGAAATCAGATAATAGGATTTCTAGCTGCAGATAAAACTCCGAGGTTGGATTTGCAGACACAGAATGGTCCTGTTATAATTATTAAGCAAAGTCATAGATCTCAATGAGCTTGTCCATCATGCAGAAGGTGGATAATGACAAGAAAGCCAGTAACAGAACCCTAGGCATAGCAAGATTTCCCAAAGGAAAAGGGAGGTGACAAAGGATAATGAGCAGTAGCTAGAGAAAAGTGGGAGAGGAGTCAGAGGAAGTGAAGTTGCAAAAGTTTAAAAAGTGAGAATTTCAAGAAGGGAATGTCAATTCTAACAAGATTACTAAAAAGTAAAATGAATTTAACTTTTACAAGGTCATTAGTGGTACCCTTTTCAAAAGAATGATTTTAGAGTTGTAAGGTTTACTGTAGATGTGATTCATACTTCTGGTGTTCAAATATGAAAGAATAAATCTACCAAGATCCTACCTAGGTTTTTGGTAACTGCAGCAGCTATGTACAGCTATGTACAAAGTCAGGGAAAATAATCTAGACTGAGGAGTACACGTGCCAACATTTTTCCAGAATTGTCAAAACCTAAAGGTCACGTGTGAGGAAAAGTATTGTCTTTCTTATCTGCTTCTTGTGGAAAAACTTGATTTACACTCAAGTACTTGATAAGTTCTTCTGGATACATCTTGAAACTGAAATCTGGTAGCAACAACTGGAACCTGCTGTCAGACACATACCTCCCTCTGTCATGGAATTATAATACAGCCATGTTTTGACAGTTTCAAGTTTTGATCAGAAGCGTAGTTTACAGATGAGGAGTTTGGAGAAACTGACATCTTTTGTATAATATGGAGAAAAATATAAGGTGATATGCTGAATATACTAGTTCTCAGCATTCTGGGAATTCTGATGACATCAGTAGAAAACCCAGTACCTGGTTCTTTTTCTTAGTACAATTCCCTCTTCATTTGCCTTTCTGATATCTGCACTTCTACTGCTTCCTTTTGAATTTCATCCCTAAAGAAAACACTTTCAGAACGCATTTCTAACAGATGTGTGTTTGACAAATGTGGATTATTTCAAGAGAATTGGCTACCTATCCTAAAGTATATCTGGTATTCTGTTAGTCTCTAATGCTAAACTTCTATCACAATGGCAGTGTCACTGATGATGGTCTGCCAAGAATTTTTTAAGTATCTTCTGGATTGTCAAATTCAAGTTGTTTTATCTGACATAGTTTTAAAGTGAAGTGCTTTTCTAGTATTATATTTTTCAGAAATTTGTGATCTGTGAATTAAGTAGAATATGAGGTCCATTTATTGATCATACTTTTAGTCATCTATATATAACTTCGTTTTTTTGAAACAGGGTCTTGCTTTGTTGCTGAGGCTAGAATGAAGTGGTGTGATCTTAGCTCTCCACAGCCTTGAGCTCCAGGGCACAGGCAATCTTCTCATCTCAGTCTCCCAAGTACCTAGGACTACAGGCATGCACCACCATGCTCAGCTAATTTTTTTGTTTCATTTTGTAGTAATGAGTGTCTCGCTATGTTTGTTGCCCAGGCTGGTCTCTAACTCTTGGCCTCATGTAATCCTTCGACCTTGACCTCACAAAGTGCTGGGATTACAGGAATGAGCCACCCTGCCCAGTCTACAAGGCTTTTTTCTTTCCTAAAGAAGTTTAAAGTGCTATTGACCATTAATGATAAAAATTCACTGTTTTAGGAGGGAAATAGACAACTCGTCCTACATTTTGAATGCAGTATTTGACTTTTTGATTTGTTCTGTGAAGAAGTACCTTTAATAGGTGAACCATGTTTTTAGCTTTATATGCAATGAAGAAAAAGTTTTGAAACAAAAGGAACTCTGTGGTCAGTAGTAAAGTATTATTCTATATCCAGTGGCTATATATACTTCTATAATTATCACAGTTGAGTGAATGATGCACATTTATTTAGTAATAATTATTATTTCTTTTATTGTTGTTGTTGAGACAGAGTTGCTCTGTCACCCATGCTGGAGTGCAGTGGCATGACCTGATCTCAGTTCACTGCAACCTCCGCCTTCTGGGTTCAAGCGATTCTCCTGCCTCAGCCTTCCAAGTATCTGGGATTACAGGCACCCGTCACCATGCCCAGCTAATTTTTGTATTTTTAGTAGAGACAGAGTTTCACCATGTTGGCCAGGCTGATCTTGAACTCCTGACCTCAAGTGATCTGCCCACCTCAGCCTCCCGAAGTGCTGGGATTATAGGCATGAGCCACCGTGCCTGGCCTTATTACCACCAATTATTTCTTAAGAGATGGCAGTCTTGCTATGTTGCCCAGGCTGTAGTGCAGTGGCTATTCATAGGCACAGTCATACTGCACTGCAGCCTTCAACCCCTGACCTCGTGTGATGTTTCAGCCTCAGTTTTCCGAGTAGCTGGGACTACATGCGCACACATGGCCCCTGGCTTGATATACAGTCATTATTAAGAGAAATTGACTGTGATCTTATTTTTCTATCTGGAATTACAGGCAGTTGCTGCCATGCTGCCTTATGATTCTGATATTTTATGTGTTTCTATTGTTGATTTAAAATGTATTTTTTTCTTTAGTAGCGCCTG
Source organism: Rhinopithecus roxellana (assembly GCF_007565055.1). Taxonomy (NCBI): domain Eukaryota; kingdom Metazoa; phylum Chordata; class Mammalia; order Primates; family Cercopithecidae; genus Rhinopithecus; species Rhinopithecus roxellana. The sequence goes on along the minus strand of NC_044569.1, from coordinate 4,871,823 downwards.
CTGTTACCATTGAAGACTGCATGAACAGGTAGGATTTCACAGATTCTGAAAAGTGATATGTCTTCTAAGGGACTGCAGAGAAAAGAAACTAATAACTGTTGGTTGTTTTACTCTGGGCTTATGTGCTTCACATTTATCATCTCCTGTAGTCCTCACATTGCTTTGCAAGTATCTGTGCTGTTATCACCTACTTTTTAAATAATTAGGCAACCATGATTCGGAGGGTTGGATAATTAGCCCATGATCCCATAATTAACAAGTAGCCAACCCAAGATTTGAACATGAGCCTGCTTGGCCCCCAAATCACTTCTCTTGAGACCTGTGCAGCAATGGGATCAAGGTACGGGTCCAAATCAGATCAGTTCAGAAAGTCACATTTTGTTTTACGTTAACACTCTTTAGAGTCCTTCTTAGAAGCTTGGTTAGTTCAGAAATTTGTCCTAACGTACTTGACAGTTGCAGTGGTAACCAGCACCTTATTGCTACCATCAACGTTTTTTTGTTTTGTTTTGTTTTGTTTGTTTTTTTTGAAACGGAGTCTTGCTCTGTCGCCCAGGCTGGAGTGCAGTGGCTGGATCTCAGCTCACTGCAAGCTCCGCCTCCCGGGTTTACCCGGGTTTACGCCATTCTCCTGCCTCAGCCTCCCGAGTAGCTGGGACTACAGGCGCCCGCCACCTCGCCCGGCTAGTTTTTTGTATTTTTTAGTAGAGACAGGGTTTCACGGTGTTAGCCAGGATGGTCTCGATCTCCTGACCTCGTGATCCGCCCGTCTCGGCCTCCCAAAGTGCTGGGATTACAGGCTTGAGCCACCGCGCCCGGCCCCCCATCAATGTTTTTAGGGCAGATCTCACTCAGCTGGGCTGCAGGGCCCTAGGTTTTCCATAAGAAACATCAAGCAAGTCCTGGAGAGGAATAGTTTGCTGCAGGTGGTCTGCATATAGACTATGTTATGTTAATTTCATTTTGCTCACATTCAAAGGAAATGTTAATTGATTTCTCTACTTTCTGACTTCTCTATGTGGTTTTCCCTTTAGGCAAGTACCTTGCCTAGTTCCATGAAGCTTTTTCTTTTTCTCTGGAGTCCTTTTTTTTTTTTTTCCTTGAGTTTTCTGTATTCTTTTCTTGATTTTTTGTTTGTTTGTTTGTTTCTTCTCTGCTTTTCTTGGTGATTTTTTCTTCTATTACTGTGCTCATGCCAGCTAAATATTCTTCATTTTTCAATAGACAGAATCAAAAGCACATAGAATTTCAGGATTTTAAGGGATCTTAGAGACTAAACAAAATATTCTTTAGTATTTCTATCTGTGTTGAACGTCTGGGTCAAGTGGTTGTTCAGGTGAAGAATCTGAAACTCAAAGAGGGTAAATGATTTCTTTGGGTACACTTTGTAGCACAAATGAGATTCAGACTCAAATTCCTTCATTCAAAGCCTCTTGTGTATCATCCTGTCGGTGAGTGTTTTAGTAATAGAAAAGGGAGAGTGGGTCTAGTGATCCCAGTGGAAGAGGATGAGAATGGAATGAGCTGGTGAACCTTAATGGAAGCGGATAAGAGTGGCATTAGCAGGGGAAGGCCAAAGACACTGAGTTGGATAAGAGTAGGGGTTTTGAAAAAGAGATCAGAATAGTGGGCTTTGTGATAAATTAGAGAAATGAAAAACACAGGATGTTGGGAGTTAGCAAAAAAGACATGTTAAAGTAGTGGGAGTTATACATGATATAAATGATGAATTGATGGGTGCTGACGAGTTGATGGGTGCAGCACACCAACATGGCATAAGTATACATATGTAACAAACCTGCACGTTATGCACATGTACCCTAGAACTTAAAGTATAATAAAAAAAAAAAAAAAGAGAGTCCTAAACGGGTTGCTGCTTTGTTGGTTCTCTAATTGGAAAAAGTGACAGACATCAAGGTTTTGTTTGTTTGTCTGTTTGGAAAGATGTTAAGAGAATTTGAGCCACTGGGAAGAGTCTTAGAGCATATAGAAATGTGTATCATCTTCCACCCCAACTTACAGAGGGGTAGCTTAGAGCCCATCGAGTACTAGTGTACTGGAGGTTGCTGAACTGCATGGATCTGTGGTCCAGGCCAGGTATCCCCTTTTCTCTGCCACTTTTCCCAATTAACTAATGTTTTTCTCATATCTGTGTAGGCTTAAGGCAAGAGTAGGATTAGCTGGCAAATCAGTCATGGAGCCTCAGTGGGGTAGTTGGTCATATGCCTATGCTGCAGGTGGATGATTGAAACTCCATTTAGCTTACTTTCCAGGAACAGGGAAACAGAGAGCTCCTACCCTTGATTATTTGAGCTCATTCTTTTAGGAAGCTGTGCTTTCCTAGGCTGAAGATTTAAAGTTTGGAGACTGCCATGGAGCCCTACAGAAGAAGGATCTGGAAGTGGGAGCCCATGGGAAGGAAGATATTTAGATATAGTACTTAGGGAAATAGAGGTACAACTACCAGGACTCAGTTATGTCAGCTAAACCTGTGTATATCTAGTATTCCATTATTGAAATGCTAAGCCTGTGAGAATTATTTATAGCCTACCACTCAAGGCCATCGCCAAGGTCTGATTTTTCAAATTCCAAAAATTGCAACCTCAGGCATGATTGAGTTAATTGAGCTTTCAGTTCAGCCTTCAGGACAAATTACTGTGGGTCTCTGCCAGTGTATTGGCTGACACTGTTTGCTATGGAAGTAAGACTGAAGGCATTGGATATCTCCTAGGTTTGGGCCAGGCACAGTGGCTCACACCTGTAATCCCAGCACTTTGGGAGGCCTAGGCGGGCAGATCATGAGGTCAAGAAATTGAGACCATCCTGGCCAACACAGTGAAACCCTGTCTCCACTAAAAAAATAAAAATAAAAAAATTAGCCAAGCGTGATGGCGGGCGCCTGTAGCCAAGCTACTCGGGAGGCTGAGGCAGGAGAATGGCGTGAACTTGGCCACTGCACTGCAGCCTGGGCAACAGAATGAGACTCTGTCTCAAACGAACAAAAAAAAAAGTTTGGAGAGCTGAAGGCAGAAATAGGTAACAAATATTTTTTAAAACAAAGGTCATGTTTTAATTATACCAAGATACATTATTTGATATATTGATAGCTGACTTTTTCCTAGATTTTGTTTTTCTTTTTTTTTGTGTGTTTTGGAGGGGGCATACAGATATAGACTGGGATTTTTGTTTTGTTTTATTTGTTTTGTAAATAATGAACCTGCTCATTTTTTTTTTCTTGTGTATTTTTGCTCTATAGGCTTTCCTGCAGACTGGATACTTTTTTAGTGCGTACGCGACTAAAAAAGGATGGTGACTTCAATTTTAAATCCAAGGTAAAGTGGTCTTGTGAAATTAATATTCACAATAAATTAGATTCTCACGCTGAATCTAGTTTTGCATAGTATTTACTTTTAAAATTTAATAGTGGTCTACCTTTGTTTTATCTGTGTAATAGAAATTTGCTTAGAGAAAACCGTTTTATAGAACTATGACTAGGTACATTTCTTTTACTTTGGTAAGTAACAGATAACTGATCAATACTTTGAGGGAATGGGAACTGAAGAAGAGAATGGGCTAGAAACTACATAGTGGCGGGAAAATTATATTACAAAAGCTTCCCCACAATAGAGGAGATGTGAAATTTGGTCAAAATTTATTGGGATAAAGATCCTTACTGTGTTAAATCACACTAACATGCCTTTTATACTACTTATTTGTTAAACGAAGCTCAAATGGATCCAATTACTTGTTATAGTAATCATGGGGTCTCCCTGTTGCCCGAAGTATATATTTGCTTTTTTCTTCTTGGACATTTATTATTTTGTTATTATACAGTTTTTAGCAGAGAGTTTTAAAATAATTTTATCCTTTGTTCTGTAATTAGCCTAAAATAATATTGGAAATTATGAGAATGTATTTATGTATGATGTCATGTACCTGCAATCCCAGCTATTCAAGGGGCTGGGACACGAGAATTGCTTGAGCCCAGGAGTTTGAGACCTGGGCAACGTAACAAGACTCCATATCTAATTTTTTTTAAAATTGTGAAAGACTCGAAATTTAAATTCTTCCTCAAAACCTGTATTACAAAGGGATTCCACTATATTTTCTAAGTCACTAAGAGTCTATTTTAAAGCCTTACTCTAACTGAAGAATACATGTTTTGTTCAAAATAACAACTTTCAGAAGTAAGCAGAGACTTTAGTATTCATATGGTAAGACTTTAGTTTCAGAAGGTTTTTGTAAGTGTAATTTTCGGAAATACCTACTCAGTTCTAAAATTTTAAATCTCAGGCTTTTCTATTTAGTTATTTAAATAATAATTTCAAAGCTACTGTATTACTATGAGCTACTGGAGTGGAGGTCAGGAAACATGTTTTTGTGTATTTGGAGTAACTATAATTGTGACTTGTGTGTAAGAAGTATTTTAATAGTTTTCAATATGAATAAATGAACACAAATGAGTTTCTATATAATGGAACGTTATAAGTAACATAATACACATGATATGTTCTAATAACTAAATCTCTTTCATTTCTAAACTACGGCTTAAATTTATATTCCCTTTTATTTATTTATTTTTTTTTCTGAGACAGAGGATTGCTCTGTCACCAGGCTGGCGTGATCTCAGCTCACTGCAACCTCCGCCTCATAGGTTCAAGTGATTCTCATGTCTCAGACTCTCTAGGAACTGTAATTACAGGTGCCCATCACCACACCGGACTAATTTTTTTTTTTTTTTTTTTTTTTTTTTTTAGTGGATATGGGGGTTTTGCCATGTTGGCCAGGCTGGTTGTGAACTTCTGACCTCAAGTGATCAACCCGTCTTGGCCTCCCAAAGTGCTGGGATTACAGGCGTGAGCCCCTATGCCTGGCCTCTTGTAATGTTTAAGATACATAAGTTCAGATGAATTGTGTTGAGAAAACGTCAGAATAAGAAGGAAAGAAATTAGAAATATGTCATAAGTAGGAAAGATAGATTCAGTATAGTTTCTAATATTCTTCAACTGGAAGGTTAGGTTTCGATTTTAGGATACAATTTCTTAAACTTTTTTTTGTTGTTGTTGTTGTTGTTGAGACAGAGTCTCGCTCGTCGCCCAGGCTGGAGTGCAGTGGCCAGATCTCAGCTCACGGCAAGCTCCGCCTCCCGGGTTTATGCCATTCTCCTGCCTCAGCCTCCCGAGTAGCTGGGACTACAGGCCCCTGCCATGTCGCCCGGCTAGTTTTTTGTATTTTTTAGTAGAGACGGGGTTTCACCTGTTAGGCAGGATGGTCTCAATCTCCTGACCTCGTGATCCGCCCGTCTTGGCCTCCCAAAGTGCTGGGATTACAGGCTTGAGCCACCGCGCCCGGCCAATTTCTTAAACTTTTTAAAGCCCCAACTCATGTTCTGTTAAATACATATTTTCGAGCCACACATTACTCTTTAGAATTCTGCTTGCTTATTCTTTCTCCAGGTAGAAAGTTGATGGAATATTTCTTTTTCCATTTTTCTCTCTCTGGGGTAACAGTGTTCCAGCTTTCAGGTAGTGATAGATGTATTTGAGTGTAATAGAATTAACTCTTTTATTAGACAAGTTTTTACAAAAAGCTTATTGTAGAGCAAATTCTAGTAAGTGCTACTACAGGGATCCATTATGAACACAAGTTTTTGTTATGTGTATGTATTTCTCCGCATACATTATTGTGCTTAAAATTATTTCTTTCCTTGGCTTAAGCTCATGCTTGATTAACTGGCTGTGTCTCTTTTTTTGTTTTGATGTTTCTCTGTCCTGCCTCTCCTTTTAAAAATGATTTGCCTCAGCCTTTTCCCTTGCACAACAAGTTTTAGTGTCTGTTCTTTTATTACACTTCTGTCTCTATTGTCAGCATATTTAGTGACAGCTTCCTCTTTAGTAGCTGTGTGTGGATTTCACTCATCAGTCATTGCCCCATAAGCTTTATTCTTGTTTTTTTTTTTTTTTTTCTCTCTGTCTTGGAAGGAACTGAATTAATATGATAATTTGTTTCAGCTTTTTTATAAACAGCCTAGAAGTTGCTTGTACTGTTTGCAGTGCCTACCCATTTAAATCAGATACCACTAAAAACTAAGTTCTCACATTTTCCCAATAAGACGAAATTTATGAAAATGCACAAAATATTATCACATATTTCATTTATATTTTTGAATATATTCATTTTTTCAGTAATACTTAAAACTCCCTATGGGTAAGCTTTCTTCTAGGTTATTTTGGTTAAGAAAATACTCTAATCGATACAGTATTTGTGTAATAATGAACTGGGGGCAAAAGAGTAACATTTTGAGTATATCTGTATCATCTCTCATAATCCTCACCCCATGAGCATGTAGATTAGTAAATGGCAGATGTAAGGTTTGAATCTATTAATACATCTGAGTGACTCTAAAACCTGTATTCTTTGTGTTAGATCATGTAGTACTGGTGAATATTGTGTTATTAAACTTGATACATGTTATTCTCTTAAAGCTATTGTTTTCTTTGTAGAATGTTCCAGAACAACACTTAACAAAGCGAAGAACTATTTCTCAACAACCAACAAGGACTATTTCTCAACAAGCAATCTTCTCAACAAGGAAGAATCATAAGCTATCTGAAGACTGCCTATTCTTGTGTTATTCACTGACAGTTAATTACACATTTTTTATATACTCTTTGCTTTATAGTGAAAACGACATATGGTACTGTGAGAACAGGAAATATAACTTTGCTTGAGGGCAGCGGTTCTGACAGCAAAAATGAAGATGAGGTTAAAATCCATCCTGAAATCATCAATGGTCAGCCTCGTCGACCTACGCACCCTGGTCTGAAACCTTCCCTCAATCCTATAGTGAACCCTGGTGTTACAAAGGTAGATTGGTTTTTTTTGAAATCTTTCCCCTCCCCATGCTTTTTCACATACATCCCCTCAATCTTAATAATGATGACAGAGATCCTAGAAAGAAATACAAGCCCTCCAGATGATAACAGAAAACAAGTCTTACCAGAGAGATAGATGCATGGGAGTGAGATTTATGAAAAATGGTGGGAATAAATAGTTCTTAGGTTTGCCTTTATGGAAGGAAAGATGTAGAAAGCAACCAAAAAGAACAGCTCAGTATGTGCTGTGCACATTGGCTTACGCCAGTAATCCTAACACTTTGGGAGGCCGAGGCAGGCAGATCACCTGAGCTCAGGAGCTTGAGACCAGCCTGGGCAACATGGTGAAACCCCATCTTAACTGATACACAAAAAATTAGCCAGACGTGATGGTGCATGCCTGTAGTCTCAGCTACTCAGGAGGTTAAGGCATGAGAATTGCTTGAACCCAGGAGGTGGAAGTTACAGTGAGCCAAGACCATGCTACTGCAGTCCAGCCTGGGTGTGAGAATCCGTCTCCAAAAAAACAAGAATTAAATCTTTCCATGCACTTCAAAAATGCATATTACCATAACATTCCAGAAATAAGTGTCTGCATAGATTAAGGAATATTTTGTACTCTTGAAACAAATGTGGAAATATATAATTGAAAAGTAGAATTCCATGTTTTTCCCTCATGTTTTTATTTTCAAAAGTTTAGAGTTCTGTATAGGTTTGCATTATTTAATTCTACTAGTTTAGTATATTTTACAAATATTTGTCTTATGAACACTGTGTCCTTTTCCTGAGTAAGGCCATCTACTTTGGTTCCAAATGTATTTATCCCAGTCTGTCTTCTAACTTTCCTGGGTACCTCAAATTTCATAGGTCCTAAACTGAACACATTGTTCATGATTCTTTCCTGACTCCTGGCCCTTTGTAATCTGTCATCTGGCTTCCACCTCCTAGTACGTAACACCTGGTAAATAGCACTGAAACATTGAAAGAGGAAAAATGCTACACTCCAGGTCTCACATCACCAATGCATTCTCTTACCAAGTTCTGTATTTCCATATTCACTCCCTTTTACATTGCTGCCAGGGTGACCTTCCCAAAATATATTTGTAATGATCTAACTCATCTGCTCATTGAGTGGATCCTGATTGCATGAAGGGGGAGTTTTACATTCCAGCATGACACATATCTTTTGTAGTTTGGCCTGATTGTCCTGTTTTCTCTCTCCATCCCATTCCCTCTGACTGCATCCCAGTTTTACTTGAATGCCTCTCATTTGCCATGTGGTTTCATGTCCCATCCTTCTACCCATGCTACCTTGCCTAGAAACCCCTTATACCCTCACTCTTTACTTTGTCTGACTTTTAAAATATGGCCCTGACTTTGCAGCATTTACAGAGCTTTCCAAGTAGAACTGACTATTCTCTCTTTCTGCCCTCACCATATTTTATTCATTTTAATTGTAGACCTAGTGTTATATGTTTCTGTTCTTGTTTCTTTTCATATATCCCCACTTGAATAGAGGGTGGAATCTGTCTTTTGTTTATATTTTTGGTATCTCTGAAAAAAAGTATTTGCTTTAATGGTATTACTTAAAAAAAAAGGAAACCAAGTGTGGCAGATCATGCCTATAATCCCAGTACTTTGGGAGGTCAAGGTAGGCAGATCACTTGAGCCCAGGGGTGTGAGACTTGCCTGGGCACCATGGAAAAACGTGGTCTCTTCTTAAAAAAAAAAACACTTCAAAAATTAGCTGAGCGTGGTAGTACAGGCCTGTAGTCCCAACTACTTGGGAGGCTGAGGTGAAGGATCACTTGAGCTGAGGAGTTTGAGGCTGCAGTGATCTGTGATCACATCATTGCATTCCATTCGTGATGACACAGCAAGACCCTGTCAAAAAAAAATTACAGAACCAAATATAATACATTTTTTTGCTATTATATTACAAACTCCTTTTTCCTGAAACTACATCAAACCTGAAATTAGTTTTTCTTATTATTTTTATTTTATTTAAATACTCATGAATGGAGATAGACTTTGTTATATGTATTTGAAATTTACAGTAACTAATAGTCTCATGAATGTGTCTGTGAATAACATTTTATAGATAAGTCATCATCAGGATCAGAAGAGGAAGATATGGGATCATCCTGCAGTTCTAAGGTACTGTCTACTGTCATAAATATCAAGTGATGTTAAATCATAAAATAGGATGCTTGAGCTTGACTTTCTCACCTGTGCGTACTCCCATAAAGGAATTATTTTCTCACATTTCAGTGTATGATGAATACAATAATTATGTGCTAAGTAGATTACTGCTGCATAGTACAATTCTGCGAATTTGCAGGATCCATTTAAGAAGCCAATATAGTATAATGAAAAAGAAAATACAGGGAATCACTTTGAGTTCTGAAGATAAGTTTGTCTAAAAACTAAAGAATTATTCCAGGTCAAGCTAGAAGCAAATGTATGATTCTATGGTATCTGGATGTGTAAATATCCTAATGAGATGCAGAGATAAAGAGTTTAAGCTGTAGGGTTTTTTTTTAGAACTTGGAACTTGAAAAGATAGTGCCAAGTTCATATGGAACCAAAAAAGAGCCCGCATTGCCAAGACAATCCTAATTCAAAAGGACAAAGCTGGAGGCGTCACGCTACCTGACTTCAAACTATACTACAAGGCTACAGTAACCAAAACAGCATGGTACTGGTACCAAAACAGGTATAGACCAGTGGAACAGAACAGAGTCCTCAGAAATAATACCACACATCTACAGCCATCTGATCTTTGACAAACCTGAGAGAAACAAGAAATGGGGAAAGGATTCCCTATTTAATAAATGGTGCTGGGAAAATTGGCTAGCCATAAGTAGAAAGCTGAAACTGGATCCTTTCCTTACTCCTTACACGAAGATTAATTCAAGATGGATTAGAGACTTCAATGTTAGACCTAATACCATAAAAACCATAGAAGAAAACCTAGGTAGTACCATTCAGGACATAGGCATGGGCAAGGACTTCATGTCTAAAACACCAAAAGCAACGGCAGCAAAAGCCAACATTGACAAATGGGATCTAATTAAACTAAAGAGCTTCTGCACAGCAAAAGAAACTACCATCAGAGTGAACAGGCAACCTACAGAATGGGAGAAAATTTTTGCAATCTACTCATCTGACAAAGGGCTAATATCCAGAATCTACAAAGAACTCAAACAAATTTACAAGAAAAAAACAAACAAACCAATCAAAAAGTGGGCAAAGGATATGAACAGACATTTCTCAAAAGAAGACATTCATACAGCCAACAGACACATGAACAAATGCTCATCATCACTGGCCATCAGAGAAATGCAAATCAAAACCACAATGAGATACCATCTCACAGCAGTTGGAATGGCAATCATTTAAAAGTCAGGAAACAACAGGTGTTGGAGAGGATGTGGAGAAATAGGAACACTTTTACACTGTTGGTAGGATTGTAAACTAGTTCAACCATTATGGAAAACAATATGGCAATTCCTCAAGGATCAAGAATTAGATGTACCATATGACCCAGCCATCCCACTACTGGGTACATACCCAAAGGATTATAAATCATGCTGCTATAAAGACACATGCACATGTATGTTTATTGTGGCACTATTCACAATAGCAAAGACTTGGAATCAACCCAAATGTCCATCTGTGACAGACTGGATTAAGAAAATGTGGCACATATACACCACGGAATACTATGCAGCCATAAAAAAGGATGAGTTTGCGTCCTTTGTAGGGACATGGATGCAGCTGGAAACCATCATTCTTAGCAAACTATCACAAGAACAGAAAACCAAACACCGCATGTTCTCACTTATAGGTGGGAACTGAACAATGAGATCACCTGGACTCGGGAAGGGGAACATCACACACTGGGTCCTATCATGGGGGGGGGGCGGGGAGGGATTGCATTGGGAGTTATACATGATATAAATGATGAATTGATGGGTGCTGACGAGTTGATGGGTACAGCACACCAACATGGCACAAGTACACATATGTAACAAACCTGCACGTTATGCACATGTACCCTAGAACTTAAAGTATAATAAATAAATAAATAAATAAATAAATAAATAAATAAATAAATAAATAAAAGAAAAGATAGTGCCTAGGACTTGAAAGTATTGTAATGTTTGGATCATCAGTGTAGATCTGCAAGGAACATTTTATGAGAAGGAAAAGCATGGGAAATAGTCTATGTGTGGAAGTATTAAAACAACGATTTGGTTTAATAGTGTTTTAATTCTTTTTTTTTTTTTTTTTTTGAGACGGAGTCTCACTCTGTCGCCCAGGCTGGAGTGCAGTGGCCAGATCTCAGCTCACTGCAAGCTCCGCCTCCCAGGTTTACGCCATTCTCCTGCCTCAGCCTCCCAAGTAGCTGGGACTACAGGCACCCGCCAACTCGCCCGGCTAGTTTTTTGTATTTTTTAGTAGAGACGGGGTTTCGCCGTGTTAGCTAGGTTGGTCTCGATCTCCTGACCTCGTGATCCACCCGTCTCGGCCTCCCAAAGTGCTGGGATTACAGGCTTGAGCCACCGCGCCCGGCCTAATTCTTTTTAACAGTAGAATGCTTTGAGTTTCTTTGTGGCAGTCATGCTTGTGGTAACATAAGTAAAAAATAATAATGATGTATTCCAAGGCCGCAACTGTGGAAAGAGATGGGAATGGCCTGACCTCTTAGGTAGAAGCAGCTGGTGCATAGTGGTACCAGCACTGAGTGGAAGTCAAAAGATACGTTTGTGTCCTGGTCCTGTCACTTACTAGCTATGGAACCTTCGGAAAATTTATTTAACTTATTTGAATGTCAGTGCCCTTTTTCATAAAGATGGTACTGATATCTAGCTCTTAGGTATATGTAATGAACAAATGTGGCAAGAAATGTGAAAACATTTTGTAAACTGGAATGTGTGTGTGCAAATATGGGACAAAATGAAGCACAGTGGGATTCAGTGCCTTAATACATACTGCGAGTCTTTTTTTTTTTTTTTAACCTTTAGTGAGTACTGTCAAGTAGTCAGTACTGACAAGAGAACAATGAGAAAGTATAACATAGGTATGTGGATTTCCAGATTGGAGTAGGGTAAGTTTTAGTGGTCTATTACCGGTGACATCCTACGGGAAAAGGGTGATTTGGCACCCAGGACCTCCTAATAAGATTTTAAATGTTTTGACCTCGCATAAATTTCTGTCATTGTGTACGGACTGTGTGCTAGGCAGTAAGACACTGAATACACAAGATGAGGGCTTATCCTAGAGCAGTAGGAACACAAAAACAAGGAAACAACAAACGCCGAAGTCACTACAAGTGCTTCCTATAAAGAAAACAGAAAATGTTCAATTACAGAAAATGGAGGAAGTTTGTAGTTAGGATTGGGATAGAATTGTGTAGTCAGAGAAGATCTTTCTGTGTGCCATTTAAGCTGCCATCTAGAGGCTGAGAAAAAGCAAGCCCCCTGAAATTCTGAAAGGAGGATATTCTGAACAGAGAGAAAAATGGGTAACAATTGTTCATTTTGCTTTAAACATCCTCGAATAACCAGAAAACAGGGAATGGGGTAACCATCATCATCATCATTTGCAATGTGTAGAAAAGAAAATGTGCAAATGAGAATCTGGAACATTTTAGATGCTTTGTGAATAATTTTTTTTTTTTTTTTTTTGAGACCGAGTCTCACTCTGTCGCCCAGGCTGGAGTGCAGTGGCCAGATCTCAGTTCACTGCAAGCTCCGCCTCCCGGGTTTATGCCATTCTCCTGCCTCAGCCTCCTGAGTAGCTGGGACTACAGGCGCTGCCACCTCGCCTGGCTAGTTTTTTGTATTTTTAGTAGAGATGGGGTTCCACCGTGTTAGCCAGGATGGTCTTGATCTCCTGACCTCGTGATCCGCCCGTCTCGGCCTCCCAAATGCTGGGATTACAGGCTTGAGCCACCGTGCCCGGCCAATGTTCTTATTCTTCCCGTTTTATTAAGGCTTGCTCTAGTTTTTGAAGTTATTTCTTAATTGGAAAAGAGTGGCAGAGTATACCTTGCTTGCATTTATTTAAACATAAACAGAAGTTTTTCTTACTACTTTGTAATTTTATTCAACCATTTTTTATCAGTAAAAATTTTATCAAGAAATACTTTAATTTTTTCAAGCCCTTGTTTACCTAAATGAAGCAGTTTCATCAGTGTTCTTTTTATACACAACATGGAGTACTCCACAGTTTCCTATCATGCCAGTTAATCTTCTAATAATCAAAAATTCTATAATAGGGAATAATTTAAATGTTAAATGCCCTAATGTAGCAAATTTATTTTTGTAGTGCCCTCTTACTTTTGATGGAGTTTGCAAATTAGAGTTAAGTCTTCTGAAGTAAGTGTCTTGTTGAAATATGCACCTAAGTTAATACTTTGTCTGTAAATAGGTTTCCTTTTGCCTTCCATACTCAGTTTTACAGAGTCAATAGCCTAATGAAGATAAAAACTAAGCTCCATCTAAACAGTGTATATGAGGTTCTCTATTGAAATGTTTTGGTTTTCAGGCTGGGCACGGTGGCTTATGCCTGAAATCCCAGCACTTTTGGAGTCTGATGCGGGTGGATCACCTGAGGTCAGGAGTTCAAGACCAGCCTAGCCAACACTGTGAAACCCCATCTTTACTAAAAATAGAAAAGTTAGCTGGGCATGGTGGCGTGCGCCTGTAATCCCAGCTCCTCAGGAGGCTGAGGCAGGAGAATCGCTGGAACGCAGGAGTGGGAGGTTGCAGTCAGCCGAGATCATGCCATTACACTCCAGCCTTGGCTCTCGAAAAAAAAAAAAAGAGAAATGTTTTGGTTTTCAATACCAGCTTCATTTATTTTTAAATCTTCCTGCTTTTAATATAGGACATTTGGATTTTTAAAATAAGTGATTAGGAAATTTTTGTGTGACTATTATTGTTATTTTATATTGAAACTCATTGTTGATATTAATATTAACAGAGTATCTCCAAGAATCTTCTCCAGAAGCATGGTGGTCATTCATCTGGGCTGGCTGATCAGCAGAGGAAAAATGCAGTAAATGGAAATGTAGATGGTAATAATTGTATTTTTTTTAAATGCATTTCCCATAATGTTTACTTGAAAACACCATCACTTATGTATTACAACAGGCAAAGGAACGTCACTTACTAAATGCACAGTAAGAAAAAAGAAAAGTGAAAAGGTGATACATTTTATGTATTAACAGACATCCACAGGAGAGTAAGTTGAGAGTGCCACTAAAGGAGCTGAATTAATAGCTGCATTTCAAGGTATTCTAAAATCTGAGGAAAGTCAGGAAATAAGAAGAAAGAAGAGAAGAGGGAATGAAGAATGAGAAAGGCAGTGAGTGCAGGGGTAAATGAAGGAAAAAGAAGGTACATATAACAGAACGTGGCAAAATAGAATAATTTCTTAGAAAAAGGAAGAAAAGGGAGCCGGGCATGGTGGCTCATGCCTGTAATCCCAGCACTTTTGGAGGCCCAGGTGGGAGAATGGCATGAACCCGGGAGGCGGAGCTTGCAGTGAGCATTCCAGTCTGGGCGACAGCACGAGACTCCATCTCAAGAAAAAGGAAGGAAAGAGTTTTAGAAAAGTGGGAAGAAGATATAGTGGGCTTCTAGCACCAAAACTTGTCAGAGAACTGGAGCAAAATTTTGAATTCTTCCTGTCTTCCTCATTGATGGAAGAACATGACCAGGCAATGCTATGTTTTATCTACCCTAGGTGAATATAAGTATGTGTGGTCATCTATGCATGTATACAATTTAAAGTCATATACAGTGAGTGTAGAACAGAACTTCTCACACTTCAATATATCATCTGGGGGCCTTGTTAAAATGCATATTCTGATTCAGCAGGCCTGGGATTCTGCATTTCTATTAAGTTCTCGGACGATGCTGATGCTGCTGATCTTCCAGCCACACTCTGAGTGGCAATGTTAGAGACTTTTTCCTATATAGGAATGGGAAAGGAGCCACTGGGGAGCAGTTAAAACATAACAGGCTCAAAGGACAGCATGATTTTGCTTTTATTTCAGATCATGTTTCTAGCCAGAGGGGAAGTAGAAAGAGGTGAAGAAATAGAAATTATAGTTGTAAGATACTATTGCTAAAACAAGAGCGGAGATGTGGTGGTAGTAATCCATAAAAAATGTGGAGTGGGAAGAAGCATGACTGCAGATGTAGAAATCTTTCATGAAGTAGATAGATTGTGAGCACGGACAGAGGGGAAAGAATGAAGTGAGCTGGTAGTTTTGAAGTTTCTGATGATAAAATGTATACCTATCCACGGCATTGCAAATGACAGGATCTCATTCTTTTTTGTGACTAGACTGTATTCCATTGTGTATATGTACATTTTCTTTGTCCATTTTTTTGGTGTACAAATAGGTTGATTTTACATTTTGGCTATTATGAAGAGTGTTGCAATAAACATGAGAAGGCAGATATCTCTTCAATTTACTGATTCCCTTGGTTTTTAAGTATATACCTAGCAATGGGATTGCTGGGATCATGTGGTAGTTCTATTTTTAGTTTTGGGTTTTTTTTTTTTTAGATGCCGAAATAAAAAAAAAATGCCTCCTGGTCTCAGATGATCCTCGCACATCAGCCTCCCAAGTAGCTGGGACCACAGGTGCATGCCACCATGCCTGGCTAATTGTTTTCATTTTTGGTAGGGACAGAGTTTCACCCTATTGGCCAGGCTCATCTCAAACTCCTGAGCTCAAGCAATCTTGCCTTGGCCTCCCACAGTGCTGGAATTACAGGCATAAGCCCCACATCTGGCCTACTTTTAGTTTTTTGAGGACTCTGCACAGTATTCTCCGTGGTGGCTGTAGTAATTTACATGCCCACAATGTAGGAGGGTTCCTCGTCGTCCATGTCCTCGTCAGCACTCATTATACCCTGTCATTTGGATAAAAGCCATTTTAACTGGGGTGCTGAGATGATCTGTCACTGTTATTTTGATTTGGATTTCTCTGGTGATCATTGCTGTTGAGTACTCAACTATGTATCTGTTTGCCCGTGGATTGCTGTTGGATAACAGTTCAAGACATAAAAGGGCCAAGGGAAAGTGTTGTATTGCTTTTATTTCTGAACATGTTTCCAGCCAGAAGGTAAAATTATGAAATAGAAATTATTGATGTGGGATCCTACTGCTTAATGAAGAGGAAAGAAGTGGGCATAATCCATGAGAGGTATATGCAAGAAGAAAGACCACACATTGAGAGACTTTTCCAAAGACATGGGGACTGTGAAGTGGGAATGAGGGAGGAAAGAAATAAGCTATCTCAGTAGTTTTGGAGTTAGTGATGAGGACACTTGAGAGAACTTAATTCAGACAGCTTCAGTATGTTTGTACTCAGGACATTAGATTATCACTGCCCTTGAAATTATTGGGAGGAGGAGGGATTGCAGTAATTGGGGTAAACCATAGCAACTCATTGCTGTACTTTAAATCACACATCAAAGGTATAAGTTAAATTTATATTAAATAATCAAATGAAACTCATTTGAACTAAAGAACTTTTACTGTTTTTGTTAAGAAAGCTATTTTTTTATTAGATACCTGTTCCATAAAAGTACTTGAGAGACTAGGATGGTATACCCAATCACAGTAGTTTCAGAAACAAAAAAAGTACAGGAGTTATTCCTCAAATAACAAAACTAATGTTTTTAATAAACATTGTACTGATTTTGAAATATAAAAGCTTAATACAATGAATGTGAAATTTTTATTTTTTGCAATAAATACTTACACATTGAAAGTTGCTCACACATTATTTTGTGATGTGTTTTATATACCATCTTGCATGAGTGGATCAATAAACTTTAAGACAGGGCAAGCCACACGATACAATCAATTTACACATAGCAGTATCTCACCTTGTAATTTAAAAAGATGTATATTCATATTAACTTATTCTACAACTATCTGAGCTGATGAATTCGGAACAGTTTATCTGATGAGAATTGAATATGTTCAGCTTATCTTTCATCACAACTGTGTAATTCCTCAATTACAAGACAAATAGTTGAATATGATGGATACTTGTAGGATAATGGTATAAATGAATCTGATGTGTTGCAGTAACGATACGCCACACCACTCTCCCATTATCTTTGACATTTATTCTTTCACGGTCATGATTGCTATTCTTATTGAAGATCTTTTTTTCTTCTTGTCATTGGAGTATGTGCACTTTTGTAATTTAGTTATAGTCTGTTGAAATATAATCTCACTTTTGACACCTTAACTGCATGTCTTATGAAATTTACATTATATAAAACTTTTATCTAGGGAAAGATAGAATCAGGGAAGACATCACATAGGTGTGTTAGTCTTATAAGATGAATAGAAATTGGTCAGAATAGTAGAGGACAACATTTCAGATATAAAGAACGGAGTGTACATTGATGAAGGGGTAAAGAGAAAGTCATATTGGAAATTATTAGTACTAAATAACAGGCTTAGTGTATTGTTACAAAGGTACTATTATAAAGTAAAGGAAAATATACAGTATTACTTTATCTGTTTCTTTTGGATTTTTAATTTTTTTTTTGTTTCTGGTGGTTTTGTTCACTGATGTTGGGTGGATGAAATTGTGAGTGAATCTATGAGATGAATGTATGGCTTGACTCTAGTGACATCTAGTGTCTTGCCAAGTGGTTTGTTGAAGTTTTGGAGAATTAGAAGTATTTTTTAAAGAAGCAGATACCCCACTAGAGATTAAGTTTTATTTAAACTCTCATTTTATAAAAGAAAAATGTTTTTTATTCATGTTTATAAAGACTATAACTGTTATCTAACTGTTCTAAGTAGTTCATTTTAATGAAATATATGGATTTTTGAGCAGAACAAGACTTAAAATTGATATCAGAGGGAGAGCAAGACAGCCTTCAAGGATGTGAAAATAACCAGCCACAGGTTTGTAAAAATTTAATTTCACATTTCTGGTTTTCTTTGCTTTGGTAACGTAGCATACTTCAAATGAAATTACCTTTGGACTTGCCTTTTAGAATCAGTTGATTATAATTTAATATTTAATTTAAAAACATTTTAATTGGTTATAAAACTGAAAATATTTTCAGAATCTATAGTGATTTACAGCTAATCTTTTCTCTTGAAAATGAAGCCAAAAGTTCCTAAATATTGTTTGCTGTTCATTTTTATAACATCCTAATATAATAAGGTAACATCAAATAATGAATTATAATTTTAAGCAATAAAAATTATGAACAATTTAACAGTGATGGTTGCTGACTTGGGTTCATGTTAAAGGAGTAATCATTGCTAATGGTTCAAAATTTGCAACTTTATAAATTGCTGATCACTAATACTATGATTAAAAATGTATTCTCCATTGTAAATTTTAATTGACTTTAGTATCTGTGTTCAGGGAGAGAATGGGGTCATAAAGTCAACCCAACTGCCTGTCAAGAGAACCGGACTTGCAGAATGGGAGCTTTGGTGTGAGGGTACAAACAGCAGTAACTTTCTAACTTATTTCTGTGTAGGAAATCTGTAACTATTGTTAAAATTTTTTTAAACCACTGTCATTAGTGGACTTTAGAATATATTGAAACTTGACTTAAGACTATAGTCTATATAGAATCCTACATAACACTATCATATTACAGTTTATAGTTTGAATTAAATTTTATGAATTTGGCTTTGTTTCTGATTAGTATTGATTTTGATTTCTGTGAAAAGTTTGCCTACTCATCAGTTAGTAATCTTTGGAAAAAAAGTACTCAAGTGTGCACTGTTTGTTGAGTATCACTATTTCAGGTACACTGAGATAAAATTTTCTTAAGTGAAGATGACTTTGTAATAGTGCAAATCACCTTTTAATTCATTTTTGATAAATTAAACACACAATGAATTAATCTTAGTCCAAACAAACAGTTACAAAGTTAAGATTGATGGTTGATATTTTTCCCCTATTTTAGACTAATGTAAATTAGTTTTAACTTAACTAATTACAGTCCAGTGATTGGGAGTAGATAAACACAGAATAAGAAGTTTAACATTTAAAGTTTTATAATTTTTTAATTTTATTTTTCCATACTTGATTATTTAATGACAAAGTTATCTTTAAAACATGCACCCTGACAAAAAAGACATCTGACAAACAAAACTAGCAAATTAATCTTCCACTTTTGCATCTGCAAAAAATGTCTCAACAAACAGAAGTGAACAAGTATTGTAATAGAGAGCATAGATCTCTATATGCAGGACTCCTTTGTGTGCAAAAATAGAAGAAAATGTGGATCAAACAAGGCAAATGAGGGTGGAAAAAACTTTAAAACTCATCACAATTAAGTTAAAGCAGAGATTGAGAAAAATTTGTGAAGAATCCAAAACTTTGGATTGTTCAGAGGAAGAGCCACTACGGGAAGAAAGAAATGTAAAGAACATGCCCTCTAATTTGAAAAATAATATACGTGATTGTCAGGAAGGAATGCATCTGGAATACTCCTATGTGTAGTATTCCAGATATTTTCTGAACAAAAATAGTTCAGTCTCATAAATGTCTTTCCATTTCATTTCTATGCTGGGTCTCTGGAATATGCTTGCCAGTCACCTTCTGATTTTTTTTTTTAAATGAAAATAAATAACCAGACACTATACATGTTTTTAACACAGAGCAGTAGAATTTTTATAATGACACAGAAAATGCAAAAGCAAGGAACCCAGAAGTGGTTATCATTGAAATAAAAGAAGACCAAGAGTGTTATAGGCACATGATGAAAATAACACTAATTGCAAATTGGACATCAGAAATGTGCTGCCTCAGTGTAGTGATCCAAAAAGCCTTTTAGATTTGTGACTTACCTCCTCCAGAGAAATGAAGCATGTGAGTAAACAAAAAGGCATGGTGTTTATATTGTTACAGAAGCTTGTTCCAGAAACCATTATATCATAATTGCAGTGCAAAGAACTATAAAAGAATAGAACTTGGATTAGAAGTTCTCCACCACATAGTGACAGAACATCAAAAGTACATCTGGAAGAACAGTTACAGCACAATATACAAAGACTGAAGAATGAAGTAGGCATATTAAAACTAGAGTACCTGACTTCGAAGAAAGAAAAAGTTCAACTTGAAACTTAGAGAAAGACTTAGAGGGTCACTTGCTGCTACGTGTTTTTTTCTCTTGATCAATTATTTGGTGCATTCTACTTTTTACTTATGAAAAGCTCTTGTGTAAATTGAGGCTACTAAATACATAATTTTCTGTGGAAATAGATTATTTTTCTATCTAAATGACAGAAGTTCAGGAAAACATTCCATAGTCTTTGTTTCTTAATCAACCCAAGTCTATCTATCAGTTTTTTAAGTGGCATTGGGACTGGGAAACTAATCTATCCATGCACCATGGATATGGATACTTCTGAAGTAGAGTATGCATATAGGAAATTGCTTAAAGAATGTAATAAGATCTAGGACTGAATTTTTCCCTACAGTCTTGAGGATGAATTGCACTTACTTAAAAATGTGGGAAATCAGTGGGAAAGAAGCACAACGACTGAGAAATGATATAAAAATGTACCTATCCATGAGAGTTGGAACAAATATTCATAGTCAAAGGTGTATGTTGTATGTTGTGCTTTCAGGTGTGCAAGTTGATTCATTTAACTCATTATGTTGGGGCTTATAATTTTACCGTGAACACCATAAATATGTTTGAAAACAAATATGTATAGATACCTCCATCTATTTTTCTTTTTTCTTTTTTTTTTTTTTTTTTTTTTGAGATGGAGTCTCGCTCTGTTGCCCAGGCTGGAGTGCAGTGGCATGATCTCGGCTCACTGCAAGCTCCACCTTCCGGGCTCACGCCATTCTCCTGCCTCAGCCTCCCGAGTAGCTGGGACTACAGGTGCCCATCACCACGCCCTGCTAATTTTTTGTATTTTTAGTAGAGACGAGAGTTCACTGTGTTAGCGAGGATGGTCTCGATCACCTGACCTTTTGACTTGCCCGCCTCAGCCTCCTAAAGTGCTGGGATTACAGATGTAAGCTACCGCACCTGGCCACCTCCCTCCATCTATTTTTGTAATCACCACTTTTACATGTTTCTGTCGAATCAGATCTTAATGTGATTTTGTTTAATAGAGTATGATAAATTTTAGCATGATAACTTTATCATATAAATACCATAGATTCTCAGCCAAGAATTTAGTTTTTGACTCCGAAGTAGAAACCTGGTTTCTGTACACCAAGTTTTAAAGATAGACAAAAATCTGGTGATACCCACCTTTAAAAGTAAAAGTAGATGAGACCTCTCAGCCCCTGGTGAGGCATTAAGTTACTTTCCCAGAGTGATACTTTGAATTCTTGTAATAAATTTGATGAATTTATCAGGTAATTTATCTGACTCGGCATTATGAAATAGCATTATTGGTTTTTGTGCCATAAAATGCTAGGAAATGCCACTTTAGGAGCTTTGGATGAGTCATTTAATCTTTTTTGATAACAGGGCTAAAGTAGATAATTACACTGTCTGTTCTCCAGCTATAAAATGTCATGGTTAGTGAATGTGAAATTTGGAAAGCATCTCATTTTCCAGGACTCTACTAGCACCTCAGCAGTTTCACTCTGCTGCTTCTGTGGTTTCGAATTTTGGTTCCTGTATTTCAGCAGGCACCTTCACCGTTTTGAAGTCCTAGGATCCGAATGAAAAAAGAAAGATAAAAGACAGTGGGGAAAGCTTACCCTAGAGAGGGAAAACCTTCCTTTCTGTTCCTGAAGCCCCACAACGTCACATCCTCTAAATCTGGCCGTTCAGTGTAAACTCCTGGAGGTAAAAATAGAAGAGGACAGATTTCATGGCTTTCTCCTTTTGTTTCTCTATATCTGCTCATCGCAAAATGGTGAAAATTTATATTAGCAAAGAGTGGATGGGAATAAAAGCACAAATTTGGAATGGACCCTTTTTGAAAGTTTGGAAAATTTTGTTGTATTCACTCAAACAGAAATGAATTAGACTTTATATGAATTTCAATGGAAAAATTATAACTTATACTAATAATTATATAATGATAAAATGAAAGTCCAAAATATTTTAATGACTATTATCATGACAGACTGAGTCAAGCAACAAAACGAATGAACAATTTATTCTATTGGATAAAATAATGACATTTATTCTCAGTGTCACACTTTCATTGAAGGTTGCAGAAAAAATGAGAAAGTGCAGAAATAAGAAAATGGAAGTGTCAAGAAACCTACATGCTGATGACAGTGACAATGATGATGATGATGATGAATTAATTCAAAAAAGAAGGGGCAGAAAATCTGATAATCATCAGTTTCCCAGGCAGAAGAGTGAAGAGTACAATAGGTAAGCCTATAGCAATATTTGATAGTAGATTATTGTTATTGTACTATCAAATGAATTCTAATTTCAAATAATATGCATGATTAATGAATTTTTATACTTTCACCGGGAATATTCTGTCTTGCGTGGTAATCAGAAAAATGCAAATTAACAAGCAATTAGATACAGTTTTTCCAAGCATATTGGTATTTTATTAAAACATAACTAGTGTGGGCAAATGTGAAAAAAATTTCTCTCATACACTTATTTGGTAAATCTTTGTTGAAGGGTAATTTAATAGCATGTATCAAAATTTCAAATATGTCATTCCTTTCACGTGTCAGCTTTACTTCTGAGACTGGATCCTGAAGGAAATATGACTTTACACATACACACAAGTTATGGACATTTATTACGTGTTATATATAATATACAATTGGCCAACATATATATTCTGATATATGTATCTGTGTGTGTGTGTGTATGTTGCCCCACTGTATGTTATATATATGTTGGCCTATTGTATGTTATATATATATATGTTGGCTACATGCATATAGACATGCATACATGCATGCATATATGTCTTACGTATTTCTATGTGTATGTTTGTAACACGTTTATGAAACATCTTAAGTATAACAAAAGTATGTTAAGGATATTAATATATATTACATAGTTATATATATTAAGAATTTTCATTATAGCATTGTCATATCAAAAAGCTGGAGATAGTCTAAAATCCTATTAATAAGGAAATGGCTAAATTGTGATACCCATTAAATAATGTAGTATGCAAGTCTCTTTTAAAACTGAAGTTGGATCTATAGTATACTGATTATTTCATCAGTTAAGTATATTTACAACATTTAGTTTGATAACACAACTTAAGTAAATTTTGTCAGAATATAATGTTGTAATTTCTTAATACTTGTAATATCTATTGAGTTGCAAAGGAAAACTACATGCTACCTTGGCACTTTACGTTACCCACAAAATTGCTAGTTATGTCATTTGCTTTTTTGTTCTCAATGCATGAGTGCTCAAATATTGAATTCTCAGAATAATCTGAATATTCCCAAGGGATTGCACATGGGGATCTGTATTCCATGTAAATATTCAGCACATTGGTAAAACTTGTTAAACTATATCAAAGGATCTTTGATCTGCCGAGTCAGGAGTTGATGAGTTTTTTCCTGTAAAGAGCCAGATAATAACTATTTTAGGCTTTCTGGACCAGAAGTTCTCTGACATCTTTCACAGACAATAAATGAATAGGTGTCACTGTGTTCCAAGAAAACTGTACTTACAAAAACAGGCAGTGGGCTGAGTTTGGCTCACAAGTACTGATTTGCTGACTCCTGTGCCAAACCAGGGTGCTGCTAATGCAGTGAACCTCCTGTTTAGAGGCACTCTGAATGCCTGCCATTATCCTTTTAAAAGACATTTCAGCATGCACGGTACCATATTTTACCACAGTGACTTCCTATGATATAATTTACAAAAATTCAGTTGACAAAATAAGATTATTTGAATTTTCATCTCATAGAATTTAATATTTGAATATGAAAAACCATTTTGTATATTTGATAGTGTGAAATATCTCAGAGTTGGGTGATTTTTCTCAGGTAGGAAATACTGCCCTTCAGCCTTTCTGTGGCCTTTATTTATAAGCATGAGCAAAATGATAACCAGCTTTATAATATAGAAATGTTCAAGGGGTTTCTAGTTCTATAATTTTATGATGTTATTTATTACCTTTGTCTGGCTTTTAAAATGCCATATATATGTAATTTTTAAAAACTATTAAGGTGTTAAAACACACCATGTAATTAATCCTTAATCATTATGAAAGGATTGAAAAATACAGTTTGACAAGAAGAAAATTAGATCATGCATGATAATGCCACGTGGGCATGATGTCCTTAAAATTAAACTGCTTGTACTCATGGACTCAAGTTTCCTTTCCATTCACTCTTGAACTCACTGCCATAATTTTCACTCTCACCACTCTCCAGAATTGTTATTCTCCATGTTGTCACTGATTTTTCACTGTAACACATCTAGATATAATTTTTTAGAACTCATTTTGTGTAACCTATCACAATACTTTCACTTTCTTCACTGGCTCTCAGAATCTCACTCTCTGGCCTAGATTTTCCTCCTGACTTTCTAGTCCATCCATCTTAGCCTGTTTTGGTTACATCTCCTCGTCTTCTACCTTTCACAGATTAAAGTGACCCAGGGCTCAGTTCTTGAGGTTTTATCTTCTGACTTTTACCAGCTTGTATATGCTAATGATTTTCAAATTTATATCTCCAGCCCATTTCTCTCCTTAATTTCAGACCTATGCATCTGCCTGTCTACTTGACATCTCTCCTTGATTAGCTATTAGGTATGTCAAATTTATCAGGTCCAAAATCTGGTTACTGATGTTCTTCCTCCTGCCTGCCCCTTATGTAGTCCAGTTGTTCCATTAATAACAACTCTTGCAAATGCTCTGCCGAAAACCCTGGTGTCCTCTTTGACTCACACATTCTCTCTCTCTCCCTCCCCCGACCCCCATCTCTGACACTCCACAGCTAAGATGTTGACAGATCTCATCAGGTCTAACTTCACAATATATCCAGAAACCCAGCACATCTTTCATGTCCAAGCCACTCCACTATCATGTGATTGGCCATCTAGAGTAGTGTAATAGACTGCTAATAGGTCTTTCTGTTTCTCCATGTTTAATCCTCTTTTCGTCAATTCTTTACCCAGTGAACCTATTAAAATATGTCACATTATGTCACTCTTTTGGTTAAGAACTTCCAGTTGCCTCCCATTTCACTCAAAATACATGCCAAATTTTCTCCTAATACTCCAAGGGAACCACAGGATCTGACTTCTTATTTTCCTGACTTAGGCTTCTGCCTTTCTCCTCTTTCCAGTCTGCTGCAGCCACACGGAACTTCTTTCTATTTTGTGAACACACTCTGCATCCCTCTGTACTGGGCAGTTGACTCTATGGAGTGCTTTTGCCTTAGATATCCTCCTTGCTTACTCTTTCCATTTCTTCAGTTCTTTCCTTAAAAGCCACTCTCTCAGCAAGGTCTTATCCAGTCATCCTAATATTTTTGCCACCTTGCCCCTCTTGCACATGAACATTCCTTTTTTCTGTTTCAGTTGTTCCTCTCTAACATATTATATATTTTGCTTCTGCTGTTAGTTGTTTTGTTTACTTGGCGCTCATGAGTAGGATTTTGTCATCACTGTGTTTTTCATTGCCTAGGAAGGGACCTAGCATATAATAAGTAGCAACTCAATAAATGTTTACCGAATGAGTGAGTCGAGTTTATCCTGGTGTATGGTTTTAAACACTAATACTCACTTAAAATACAGTTTGACATGGGTTCATTCTGACAGTTTTACCTGGCAATTATATGCCCTTTTTGGATTCTTTGGACTCTTTTTAATGAGCTATACTCTCTGTATAAATGGTTTTCTAATTCGGGAGCACACCCCAATATTGTGGTCACTCAGCTTTTCTTATTAGAAATAGATACTATGCTAAAAGTTTCTAATTAAATCATTCTATTTTCAAACAAAATTCTATCTAATCAGAATAATGCTAATTTGAACAATATATAAAGACATACAGGTATTTTAAAAATAAGTGTTTTTCCCTTTAAGGTAATTTCACAGTTTGTTTCAGGTTATATGTGCTTCATGGTATTTTGAGAACTTAATTCAAATGAAACATATGAACACAAAAACTGTGGCACAAATCCAACTGTGACCCCATGTCTAAGAGTCATTGCTTGCAGGCAGTGGCTCCAGCCTTTTAGTGTAGCGTTCAAGTTTAGTGTAGCATTCTTCTCTCAGCGTTTACTTTCATGTGTTTTACACTTTACCTTTCAAGTTCCCAGGAAACAACTGGATGCCACGTGCCTAATCCCTGTGCTCACGTTCTGTTCTCTATGTAGAATGGTTTTTTCCTACTGTGTCTGGTTTTGTTTTGTTTTTTGTTTGTGTGTTTTTTTGTTTGTTTTGGCCTGGTGAGCCCTCTTGTCTTTTGCCTCTTCCATAAAGTCTTCCTCATGCTCTGATATAATTTTTTCTAGATCAGCTCTTACGTATTGCGTTGTGTCATAATTACCTGTTACCTGTTTTGCTTTTTTTTCTGAGACAAAGTCTAGTTTTGTTGCCCAGGCTGGAGTGCACTGGCACTATCTCAGCTCACTGCAACCTCCACCTTTCAAGTTCAAGTGATTTTCATGCCTCAGCTTCCAAAGGATTATAAGCGTGTACAACCTCGCCAGCTAATTTTTGTATTTTTAATAGAATCAGGGTTTTTCCATGTTTGCCAGGCTTGCCTCAAGTGATCCACCTGCCTTGGTCACCCAAAGTGCTAGGATTACAGGTGTGAGCCATCATGCCCGGCCTGGTTACCTGTTTTTGTTTTGTTTGTTTTGTTTTGTTTTTGAGATGGAGTCTTGCTCTGTCACCTAGGCTGGAGTGCAATGGTGTAATCTTGGCTCAGTGCACCTTCTGATTCAAGCAATTCTCCTGCCTCAGCCTCCCAAGTAGCTGGGATTACAGGCACCCACCACCACGCCTGGCTAATTTTTTTTTTTTATTTTTAGTAGAGTCAAGATTTCACCATCTTGGCCAGGCTGGTCTTGAACTCCTGACCTCATGATCCACCAACCTTGGCCTCCCAAAATGCTGGGATTAGAGGCGTGAGCCACTGCGCTCGGCTGATTACCTTTTTTTATTTAAAGCTGGGAATATACATTTCTTTGGATATGTTGGTAGTTCAAATTGGTTTTTGAATTAGTAAATAAATTGAGATGGAGACGAGTATGAATTTCACAATAATTATTTTATTCTTTGTAAGTAGAATTATTAGAAAACATTGGGTTTTTAATGGATTTTTTAAAGTAGTGATCATCCCTTGCATGTGAAGGAAGTAAAGAAAAATGAAAATTTAAAAAATACACCTCAAAAGAACCAGTCATTACACCAGTGTTTGAGAAGGCCAATGTACTTACTGGTCTTCTACCCAGTCTAGAAGACTGGCAGTCTTCTATAAAAATAATGATAGCAGTTTTAGTGAAATGGTTAAGGATGAAGGAGGATAAAATCTCTAATTTTCTTATCTCCCTGTGAAGGAATACTAGCAGTGATTACTTTATCTGGAAATAAACTAGTGTAGACAGCCTAATCTAGAGAATAGTCAACTGTATCAATGCTGCTGGAAGACTGATTAAGATGATGATTAGTGCCCTTGTCAAGGAGGAGTTTCAGCTGGTTGCCATGGAACCCTGACTGTAGTGCTAAACACAGACAACTCCTGAGAGAACTTTGACTGCAAAAGGAAGTAGAGAAATGAATGGGTGACAAGTAAAGAAGAATGTGAGATTCAAGGGACTTTTGTTTCATTTTCAATTTTAAAATGGAAACTGTTAGAGTATTTTTGTTTGTTGTTTGGAATAATCCAGTAGAGAAGAAATGCGTTTTTGGAATTTAGTTTTGTTTGCATGTGTGAGCCTTGGAAAGTTTGATCCATTCTCTTTTAAATATTTATAGTAAATCAATTCTTACAATTTCTATTCACGTATCATTTTATTGGAAGAGGTTTTTCTTTCAGAACTCGTTTAGAAATGGAATATTTTAATGTAATGGTATGTGAAAATGATGACCTAAAAGTTAAACTCACATGCATATGTTTTTAGAATCTGTAATAATAAACATACAAACACTTGAGTCATATTGAATAGAATTTAAACATTCCTTGATGATTTATGTATCACAGTACCTTTGAAAGTAGCATCACGAATAGCTGTGCTTTAGCAAGGTACTCTGAAGTAACAGGTGTGTCACCTTTAAGGTTTTTCAGATTGTGGGGAGGGGAAGGCTTTCTAATGAATAATAGAAAAGCAAACTCCTGAAAAAATTCATTGCAGACTGTTACTTTTGGATTGTGTAGTACAAAGGTAAAAAAAAAAAAATGTTTCCCTGGACCAACCAACAGACTCTTTGACATGTATCGTACACTCAGTTAGTGTTGGTTGAATGCATGAATAGTTGAAAGGATGAATGAATGTTTTTTGGTGAATTTCTTTAGAGAAACCAAATTTTCAGATTACTAAAAGGTTTCCAAAACTGCATAGGTATAAAATCTTACTTTAAAACATTGCAAGACTCAGAGATTATTATTTGTAGTCATAGATAATATTAATTCATCTGCTATTATATTACTTGTAAACACTTGAAAATAAATATTACTTTTATAGCGTATTACAGTGTATCCTGAAACACGTATTTTGGAGCCAGAGTTCTTGGGTTTGAATGCTTAGTCTGTTACTGACCAGTTTTATGGGCCTGGGCAAATTATATGGCTTTTCCTTGCCTACTTTCTTTTCTTTTTTTTTTTTTTTTTTTTTTGAGGCGGAGTCTCGCTCTGTCCCCCAGGCTAGAGTGCAGTGGCCGGATCTCAGCTCACTGCAAGCTCCACCTCCCGGGTTTACGCCATTCTCCTGCCTCAGCCTCCCGAGTAGCTAGGACTACAGGCGCCCGCCACCTCACCCGGCTAGATTTTTGTATTTTTTAGTAGAGACGGGGTTTCACCGTATTAGCCAGGAAGGTCTCGATCTCCTGACCTCGTGATCCACCCGTCTCGGCCTCCCAAAGTGCTTGAGCCACCGCGCCCGGCCTTTCCTTGCCTACTTTCTTCGTGTATTAAATGCCTAGTAAGTTACCTACTACACAGAACTGTTGGGAGGATTCAAGACACTTAAACACTTGTACAGTGTTTAGAATAACAGTACCTGCACAGTATGTCCTGAAAAGCTCACCAATGTCATCATTTAAATGAGGGTTTCTGTTACATAATTAATATTTATCACATAAGTCTTAGTACCAATTAAAGCTTGTTTGTATATGAAAGGGCAACAAGGCCTGGCACAGTGGCTCACACCTGTAATCCTAGCACTTTGGGAGGCCAAGGCAGGTGGATCACCTTAGGTCAGGAGTTCAAGACTAGCCAAGCCAACGTGGTGAAACCCCGTCTCTACTAAAAATACAAACAATAAATAAATACATAAACTGGGAGTGGTGGCAGGCACCTGTAATTCCAGCTACTCAGGAGGCTGAGGTAGGAAAATCACTAGAACCCTGGGGGTGGAGGTTGCAGTGAGCTGAGATCACGCCATTGTACACTGGCCTGGGTGACAGAGTGAGACTCCGTCTCAAAAAAAAAAAAAAAAAAAAAAAAAATGGAGTGGGGGCAACAAGAGAAAAAACTAGTGTGTTATATATATTTTTTCTATGAAGTAATACAAGTAACATGTTTCTTCTTTTTCTTTGGCTGTCAGAAAACTTGATCTAAACTTAATTTTTTATATTAGTAGTAATATATTTTATTTGTCCTATCATGCTACCCTTTCCATTTATGGTTTTATCCCCTTGTAGAAAATAATTGTATTTTATGTCACCTGTGAAAAATTTCCTGTAAACTTTATGAATAGGAGAGAGAAATTACAAATACAGAGGTTTTATTTAAGAAGTAGTTATAGATATTCTTCGTATTTTACATATTTACTATTTGCCTGATTGGAATTTTTTGGTTTTTTTTTTTTTTTTTTTTTTAGGCTTGCAAGGAAAACCTCTAATGAAAAGAACAAGGTATTGTAAAAGTAAATTTTCAAGGATGTTGTTGAAAATCCCTTATTAAAGTTCACTTAAAAACAGAAAATCCTTTGTTGGCTTTCAAAAAGCAACAGCAAAACCATTCATAAAGGTACCCTTTTAACCAAAGTCAGTTATTTTAAGAAGTACTTTGGTTTTCCTCATAGAAAAAGATGAATAGTTCCCACTGGTGTACATTTAGTATTTGCCATAAATGTTTGGTAGACATTTTGAAACAGTGTTATTTATTATAGGTTAAAAGAGATCTGTGTTCCAAGGATGACCTCAATGACATGATTTGGTCACCTGAAACATCCTCAGAGGATGATGACTTGCCTTATTCCAATGATAACAACTTTATGTTATTCATTGAACAACATGGAATGGAGCATAAAGGTAGGACCAATGCATAAATATAAGGCTTTTTCCCTCTCCTGTAGTAATGTATGCACACATTGCTTAGCACCGTACCATAGATCACTGATGTGTTACAGGGATGTTCATCTCAGAAATCTGCCTTTACCCAGGGTCAGGTTGTCATTATCTCATACCTTGATTACTGTGATAACCTTATAACTCTTTTCCCTACTTCGCCACCTTCCAAAACCATGGTCTATTCTGCAACCATAATTATATACATTTTTAAAATTCACATCTGATCACGTTACCTGCTTGCTTAACACCCAGCTGCCACTTGTCATTGCTATAAGGTAAAGATGACAATGCTCTAGCTTTATACTACTTCATTTCACACCCTTGTTTCCCTCTATGTCACAGCCAGTGCCCAGGTGTTTGCTCCTACAATCCTTAGCTTTAGTGAAATATAGTTGATATATGTTAAAGTGCACATATGTAAGATGTATAATTTAGTAAGTTTTGACAGGTGTATACACCAGTGAAACTGTCACCATAATCAACACAGTTATCATATCCATTACCCACAAAAGTGTCCTTTGCTGCCTTATGTTCCCTTTTTAGAAAAACTGCTAAATTGCTTTCCAAAAGATGTGTACCATTTTGTATTGTCATCAGCAGAATAGGACAGTTGCAGTTGCTGCATTGTTACACTAAGTACTGCAGTATTTATTTGTAGCCATTCTCATGGATGTGGTTACTGTGCATGATCCTAATGACTAAACATGTTAAACATCTTTCTATGGTTTCATTTGCCATCTGTATATCCTCTTTAGTGAACTATGTTTTCACATCTTTTTCCATTTACAAAATTAGATTGATGTTTTCTTGCTTGTTGAATTTTCTTGCTTGTTGAATAGATTCAAGTTAACTTTTTGGATCTGAACAGCCAGTTGTTTGAGCACTATATGTGGAAATGGCTATCCTTTCTCTACCACATTGCCATCCTGCCTGCCTTTGTCAGAAATAAACTGATTGCCTATATGTCATCTATTTGTGGACTTTCTATTGAATTCTATTAATTCAGTGCTCCTCAAATTATGGTAGGGTTACTTCCTGATAAATCCACCCTTTCAGTCAAAAGCTAAGTAATACTTCATTAAATCCATTGTAAAATTAATAAGTTAAGCCACCTGAAGTTGGGGACTGTCTGTATTTGACTTTCTTTATATAGGTTGAGCATCCCTAATTCAAAATCCCAAATCTGAAATGCTGTAAAATCCACAATGTTTTCATTGTCAGCCTGATCTCACAAGTGGAAAGTTCCATAACTGAGCTCATGTGCACAAACTTTGTTTCATTCAAAAATTACAAAATATTTAAAATTACTTTCAGAGGCCAGGCATGGTGGCTAATGCCTGTAATCCCAGAACTTTGGGAGGCCGAGGCAGGAGGATCACTTTTGGTCAGGAGTTCAAGATCATCCTGGCCAACATGGCAAAACCCCATCTCTACTAAAAATACAAAAATTAGTTGAGCATGGTGATGCACACTGTATTCCCAGCTACTCAGGTGGCTGAGGCAAGAAATTGCTTCAACTTGGGAGGCAGAGGTTGCAATGAGCCATGATCTCACCACTGCACTCTGGCCTGGGTGACAGAGCAAGACTGTCTCAAAAATTAGAACAATAAAATAAAGTCAGATTACCTTCAGGCTTTGTGTATGAGGTGTATATGAAAAATAAGTGTATTTTGTGTTTAGACCTGGGTCCTGTGTCCTAGAGATCTCATTATGTATATGCAAATATTCCAAAATCCAAAATCTGCAATACTTCCGGTCCCAAGGATTTTTAATAAGGGATACTCATCCTGTACCAGTGGCACATTGTTTTGATTACTACTGATTTATAATAATTCTGAAAATCACTTTTCAGATTTTGTTATTGGTTCTGTTTTGGCTCTACTAGATCCTTTGCATTTCCACATCGATTTGTCAGTTTAAAAAAAAGTCTGCTGGCTTGGGATTGATTAGGTTGGGATTGTGTTGTATTTACAGATTATGGAGAATGGACATCTTAACTATAATGAATCTTCCTACTCCTGAAGAAAGTGTATGTCTCCATTTATATAGGTTATATTTAATTTTCTCAGTAATATTTTGTAGTTTTTAGTATATAGGTCTTTTTATGTTTTATCAGCTGTTTATTTCAGTTTTTGATATAGTCATAAATGATATTTTTAAAATTTTACTCTATCATTAGTATACAGAAATACAGTTGGTTTTTGTATGTTGATTTTGTATAGTCCAGTCTTGCTGAACTCACTTATTAGTTCTGGTACATTCTGGGTAGATTTGATCAGATTTTCTACATAGACCAAAGATTATCAAACCTTTTCTTTCTCAAAGTACCCTCTTATTAAAGACTTGTGGCAAAAGGGGTTTCTCTTGTAGCTGATAGACTCTACCATTGTAGTATGAGAGCAGCCACAGACAACCTGTACATTAATGAACACAGCTGTGCTCATTGACGAAGACAAGAAGCTGGTCCACAGATTAGAAGTTTACTCAAACCTATTGTGTGGTCATGGTTGTGTATAAAGATAGTTTTATTTATTTTTTCAACTGGGATGACTTTTATTTCTTTTTCTTGCCTGACTGTGCTAGCTAGAGTCTTCAGAACAATGCTGCATAAAAGCAGTGAAAGCAGACATTCCTGTGTTGTTGTTCGTCTTCTGGGGAACATACTCAGTTTTTCACCATGATACATGTTAGCTGAAGGTTCATCATAGATGCTCTTTATCTTGCTGAGGAAGGTCCCTGGATTCTTATTTTGCTGAGACTTTTTCATTTTTACAAAATCAGAAATGAGTGTTGAATTGTATCAAATGCCTCTATCTGTTGAGATGATTCTATGGATCTACTGTTTTCCGTTGTTAATCTGGCAGATAACAACGATGTTTGAATGTTAAGCCGACCTGCAGTCCTGGGAAAAAAACCCATTTGTTTATGATGTATTGTCCTTTTATTATACTATTGGATTCCACTTTCTAAAGTAGTTATGATAAAGTGTTTATTGGTTTATTGTAAAAACTTTATTAGACCAGTTTTATGTTCACAGCGAAATTGAGAGAAAGGTACAGAGACTTTTTGAATACCTTCTACCTGCACACATATGTAGCCTCCCTCCTTATCAGTAACCCTTCCATAGTGGTACAGTTGCTATAATGGATGAGCCTACATTGGCACATCAGAATCACCTGCAGCCCGTAGTGTGCATTGTACGCTGGTGCTATACATCGTTTGGCACCAAGGTACACTGACTTGAATGCGTGTCATATACGTTATTTTCACCTCCCTAAAAATCCTCGGTACTCTACCTGTGTATCTTTTCCTGCCATCCCTCACCCTCTGGCAGCCACTGATCTTTTTACTGTATCCGTAATTTTATGTTTTCCAGAAAGTCGTATAGTTGGAATCATACAGAAAGTAGCCTTTTTAGGTTGGCTTGTTTGACTTGGTAATATGCCTGTATGGTTCCTTCATGTATTTTCATGGTTTGATTGGTCATTTCTTTTTCGCATGGAGTAATATTCCTTTGTTTGACTGTTTAACCACAGTTTATTCATTCACCTATTGGAGGATGTCTTGGTTGTTTCACAATTTGGTTCAGTTTTTACATTCATGCTCATGAGGGAGGTTTTTTTAATTGGTAATATCATTGTCTGGTTTTGGTTCAGGATAATGCTAACATTATACAGTGAGTTGAGATGTACTCCTTTTTGTTTCTTTCTTCACAGTTAGTGTTGAACTGTATTGTTTCTTCTGAAAATATTTGGTACAATTCATCAGCATCGCTAGCTGAGCCCGGAGTTTTCTTTGTTGGAAGATTTTCTACTATAACTTTATTTGCCTCATGTCAGTTTTGTTACACTGATGATCTTAAGCCAATCCGATGTTCTAATTAGTACACTGTGTGTGCGTGTGTTTGTGTGTGTGTGTATGTGTGTCTATATATGTCCTTTGATTTTGTGTAATTTTTGTGTTTAATTCTAATGGGTACTTAATAGGTGCTTATATTTATGGGATAAATGAGACATTTTGACATAGGCTTACAATGTGTAATAATCACATCAGGGTTAACTGGGGTATCCATTAAATCAAACATTCATCATTTGTTTGTTTAATGAACATTCCAAGTGTACTTCCTCAGTTATTATAAAATGTACAACAAATTATCACTGACTATAATCACATTATTATGCTCAAATGCTAGATTTTATAGGCTACATCTAATTATATTTTGTTTGCATTAAGCATTCTCATTTTCCACCACCGTTACATTCTTCCTAACCTTTGGTAACAATTCTCCTACTCACTAATCATATGAAAATAATTGTTCTAATTTTTCACTCCCAGACGTGAGTGACAATGACAACATGTGAAGCTTTTCTTTCTGTGCCTATATTATTTTACTTGACATAAAGTTCTCCAGTTCCATCCATGTCATTGCAAATAACAGGGTCTGATTGTCTTTTTATGGCTGAACAGTACTCCATTGTGTATATATACCACAGTTTCCTTATCCATGTGTCTGTTTGTGAACAAAGATTGATTCTAAATCTTGGCTATTGTGAAGAGTCCTGTTATAAACACGGGAAGCCAGACATCTCCTCAATATACCAGTTTCCTTGTTTTTGAGTATACACCTAGCAACAGAATTGCTAGATGGTATGGTGGCTCTTAGTCCTTCTGAGGGCCCTCTATACTGTTCTTCACAGTGGCTGTCCTAAATTTACATTCTCAGCAACAGTGTAAAAGAGTCCCCCTTACTCCACATTCTACTAACATTTATTAGTAACTCATTTGGATAAAAGCCATTTTAACGAGTGAGATGATATCTCACTGTAGTATTGATTTGCATTTCTCTGGTGATCCGTGATACAGAGAACCTTTCCATATGCCTATTTGCCATTAGATTGTCATTGGATAGTAGTTCAAGACAAAACAAGGCCAAGGGAAAGTGCCATTGTGCTTTTATTTCTGATCATGTTTCTCCTCACAGGGGAAATAGCAAAAAGATTAAGAAATAGAAGTCATCAATATGTAAGATACTAGTGTTAAATGGAGAGGAAAGAAGTGGTGGGGATGATTTATGAGGGATATAATACAAGGGGAAGAATGAAGACCACAGATTGAGAGACTTTTGCCAGAGCAGAAGGATTGTGAAGGGGGAAGGAGGGAGGAAGGAAAGAAACTATCTTAGTCGCTTTGGAGTTAATGATGAGGACACTTGAGAGAACTTACTTGAGATGGCTTCTGTATATTTGCACTTAATCAGGACATTAGATTATCACTGCCCCTAAAGATTACTGTAAGCAGTGCAAGGGAGTGCAAGTATTGGCGTAAACCACAGCGACTCATTTCTCTACTCCATATCACACATCAAAGATACAGGTTTTGTTGATATTAGTTAATCAAATTTCATTTGAACTAAGAAATATTGGCTTTTTTTTGAGCAAGTTATTTTTGTCAGAAACCTGTTTTTCAGAGATTAGCATGGTATGCCAAGTCAAACTAATTTTAGAAACAAAACAATTATAGGATTCGTTTCTTGAATAACAAAACTAGTACTTTCAATAGACATTGCACTGATTTTGAAATACAGAATGTTATTAATATGAATAAGTCTGTGGAAATTAAATTTTTTTCATAAATATTTGTACATCAAAAGCTTATTTTATGTTAATTGTTGGTGTGTTTTATATATCTTCTTCCATGAGTGGGTTAAGAATTTTTAAGAAAGGGCCCAACTACTGGATCCAAGTAATGGAGGCATAACAGTAGCCCACCTGAGGTTGGAAAACAATCAATATTTTTATCAAATGTTATTCTACAACTGTCTCTCTAAGATGGTCATTTCAGAACATTTTCTTTCATGAGGAAGTAGCTATATGTTCAACTATGCTGTCATCACAACTGTGTACTTATTAAAATATATTAAAATATTTTAATAAAAGTACTTATTAAAATATAGGACACATGGTTGAACATGAAAAATACATGTAGGATAATGGTATAATTAAGTACAATGTGTTGCATTAAAAAATATGCCACAGCACTCTCCCAGAAGCTTTGACAGTTATCCTCTCAGGATCATGATTTGCTATTCTTACTGAAAAACACTTTTTTTTTTTTTGCAAGCCAGTAGGTTAATTTTGGAATATGTGTACTTTTCTTTTTTTAATTATACAACATTTTATTTAAAAACAATTCATAGAATACATTTTCACATTAGGGATTCCCATAGTGGGAAAATAACAATTTATTACTTATAGTTTTATATTCATGGACAGATTGTTTCAGAACAAGTAAAACACATTTGAGAATTGAGTGTCAGTTTAGAATTTGTAATATTTTGATACGTCTACATGGGGAACCTTGCTCTTAAATGGAACTTCTCTATATTCAGAAGTACTCCAAGCTTTTCTTCCTAAGATTTAGAAATTCATAATGTAAGATACAGCATTTCCTAATTTTAAAATTTCCCTGGTATATGTAACCATCAATAGGTGGTATCTACTGAATAGAGAGGGAAGTTTTCAAAAACTAAACACTGTCTAATTTTCTGCAAAGTTTTTATTCATGAATTAACAGTATTTCCCTTTGTCCATTATTCCCAAGGCAAATGCAGAAGTTTGATCATGTATTGATAGTAATAAAGCTGGATTCTCTTTAAGAGATTGATAAAAGGCAAAAGCTCATATATCATGTTTAGTTATACTGTGACTCTTAAGAGAAGCTGGGAGGCAACCCCATTAACTCACCAGAATACAAAACTCAGTCTCACAATTTCTTAGTCATAATTCTTCTCAAACCTTTTCCTCAAATATTAAATTTGGAAAATAATCTTGTGATTAAGAGAAGAAGGCTGTCCACCAATGGACTTACCTGTTATTTCTTCCTTATTCTGAGTTGAATGGCATGACAAAGCAGAGACAAACAGGCATACATCAATTCTTCAAAGTATGAAGTCAGAATGGTCAGAGCTTCCACAGCACGGCAACAGCTTTGCAGATGCCCACATCGTGATAGTTGAAATAGCAAAGCCCAGCAAAGGTTAAAGCTGAAAGTGCCAAATGCTCTACCTTGGTAGCTTTCTGCAAGGCATCCCCGTGAACGTGCTCATTAACAACCTGTCCAAGGCCCCAGTAACCATGAAGAGTGAGGGTTGCAGCCAGGAGTAGTCGGTCACAGAGCCAAGGATTCAAATAAGCAGCTGGAAGCAGGCCCAGGAGCAAAACACTGACGACCCTCTCACTAGTCCAGTGGAGAGATGCAACCTGGGAACCAGGATGGTGGCTCGGTGACAAGCAAATGTGCTGCACTCCACACCATTCTGCGGTAGGTCAGTTCTGAAGTAATGCTGAGATATGAGCAGGTCTGACCAGTGGGGTTCGCAGCAACAGAGCTCAGCCTCCTTGGGCACCGCGAAGGGTGCTCAGTCTCCAGAGAACCATCATCTCATTCTTGATAGCTCAAGGTCATCCACCAACCCCCACTTTCTGTTTTAGTTATAGTCAGTTAAAACATAAACCCACTTTTGAAACCTTAACTGCATGTTTTATGAAACCTGTATTATACAAAACTGTTTATCTGGGGAAAGAGCCAGAATCAAAGAAGAGTTTACATAGCTGTCTGTTGAAAAATGAAATTTGTCAGAATAGTAGAGGAAAAACATTTCAGATACAATGAACGGGTGTATATGGATACACGTATAAGCAGTAACAGTCATATGGGAAGTTACTCATAATGAGAAGCAGGCTTAGTGTGTTATTAAAAAGGTAATGTTAGGAAGTAAAGAACAATATATAGTGTTAGTTTATCTGTTAATACTGGATTGTCAAATTTTGTTTTTCTGATAGTTTCATTCATTTATATTGGGTGGATTAATTTGTGAGCAAATCTTTGAGGTGTTGGTCTATGGCTTGGATCTGGTGACATCTGGTGTCTTACCAAGTAGTTTGTTGAAGTTTTGGAGAACTAGAAGTAATTCTTAAGAAGTAGATATATCACTAAAGATTAAGCTTCATTAAAATTCTCAATTTATACAAGAAAAATATGTTATTTTCATTTTTATGAAGACTAAAGTTTTTATCTAATTGTTCTAAGTAGTTCATTTTAACTAAATATAAGGATTTGTGAGCAGGACAAGACTTAGAAATGACATCAGAGGGAGAGCAAGAGAGCCTTGAAGGATGTGAAAGTAGCCAGCCACAGGTATGTCAAAATTTAATTTCAAATTTCTGGTTTTCTTTGGTAATGTAGCATAATCCAAATGAAATTACTTTTGGACTAGCCTTTTAGAATCAATTGAATATAATTTAATAGTTAATTTTAAAAACATTTTAACTGTTTCTAAAACTTAAAGTGTTCTAAGAATGTACAGTGATTTACAGCTAATATTAATCTTGGAACTAAGGCAAAAAGTTCCTGAGTATTGTTTGCTGTTCCGTTTTTATAACCTAATATAATAAAGAAGGTAATATCAAATATTGAATTATAATTTTAAGCAATAAAAAATTATGAATAATTTAACAGTGATGGCTGCTGAGTTGGATTCCTGTTAAAGGAGTAATCATTGCCAGTGGTCCAAAATTTGCATTTGATATTACTTATGACTAATACCAAGATTAAACATGCATACTCCATTGTGATCGCTTACTAATTTCAATATCTATGTTCAGGGTAGAATGGGGTCATAAAATCAACCCAACTACCTATCAAGAGAATCAGACCTTGCAAAATGGCACTTTTGGTGTTTGGGTTCAAGCGATAATGTTCCCAACTTATTTCAACATAGGAAATCTGCAAATATTTTTAAATATTTTAAATCAACTGCCATTCGTAGGCCTGAAAATTTATTAGAACTTGACTTAAGCGTATAGTTTATATAGCTATATAACACTATTATTTTACAGTATATAATTTGAATTAAAATGTAAGAATTTGCTTTTCTTTTGATTGCTGTTGATTTTGACTCCTAATAATTTAAAGTTTGCCTTCTCACCAGTTAGTCATCTTTGAAAAAACACTCAAATGTCCACTGTTGGCTATCACTATTTCCAGCACAGTGAGAGAAAATCTTGTTAAGTGAAGATGACTTTGTATTACTAAAAATAATCTCTTATTTCATTTTTGGTAAATCTGTCACACAATGAATTAATGTTACTGCAAACACTGTCAAAGTGAAGTTTGATGGTTTGTATTTTTCTTATGTTTTAGGCTTATGCAAACTATTTTTCACTTTTTGGTTACAAGAAAGTGATTTGGGATTAGGTAAACATATATTAAGAAATTTAACAGTTAAATTTTCATTTTTTCATACTTCATTATTTAAAGACAAAGTTGTCCTTAAAGCATATACCCTGACAGAAAAGACATCTGACAAACAAAACTCATAATCTTCCACTTTCACATCTGCAAAAAATGTCTCAGCAAACAGAAGTGAACAAGTATTGTAATAGCATACATCTGTATATGCAGGACTCCCTTATGTGCAAAAGTATGAGGAAAATGTGGATCAAACAAGACAAATGAGGTGGAAAAAAACTTTAAAACTCATCAAAATTGAGTTAAAGCAGAATTTGGGTGAAATTTGTGAAGAATACAAAACTACTGCCTTGTTTTTAGGAAGAGCCACTCCATGATAACTACAGGAATAGCAAACTTAAAGAAAATACCCTCAAATTTGACAAATAATGCACCTGATTGTCAGGAAAAGATGTATCTGGAGTGTTCATCTAATATGTATTCCTAATATTTCCTGTTTAAAAATAGTGCCGCCTCATAAATGTCTTTTGATCTCATTTATACTCTTGGTCTCCAGAATTTGCTTGCCAGTCATCTTCTAATTTTTATTTAAATGAAAATAAAGTATACTGTGAAAATAGTAACAAACCAGGCACAGAACATGCTTTTAACATTGACCAGGAGAATTTTATAATGACACAAAAAGTACAAAAGCAAGGAACTCAGAAGTAATTACCATTGAAATAAAAGAAGACCAAGAGTGTTGTAG
Organism: Rhinopithecus roxellana; assembly: GCF_007565055.1. Classification (NCBI taxonomy): domain Eukaryota; kingdom Metazoa; phylum Chordata; class Mammalia; order Primates; family Cercopithecidae; genus Rhinopithecus; species Rhinopithecus roxellana. The sequence continues at coordinate 4,831,483 of NC_044569.1, read as the reverse complement.
GTCCATGATGAAAAAATCACCAACATAACATTAATTGCTAATTGGACATCAGAAATGTGCCTCAGTTTAGTGATCCAACAAGCCTTTTGGATTTGTGGCTTACCTGCTCCAGATAAATTATGTGAGAAAAAAAAAAAGCATAGTGTTTCTGTTGTTACAGACACTTAATAAGAATACAAAACCAATACAGAACTTGTTCCAGAAACCATTATATCATAATTACAGTACAAATAACTATAAAAGAATAGAACTTGGGTTAGAAATGTGCATTCCTCTCCACCACACAGTGACAGAGCATCAAAAGTACATATAGAATAGTTACAGCACAATATACAAAGACTTAAGAACGAGGCAGGTATATTACAACTAGAGTTCCAGCCCTTGTGGCTGCTTTCATGGTCTGATGTTGAGTGCCTGCAGCTTTTCCAGGTGCGCAGTATGAACTGTCAGTGGATCTACCTTTTTGGGGTCTGGAAGATGGTCGCTGTCTTCCCACAGTTCTTAGAAGAAAGAAAAGTTCAACTTCAGAAAGATTTACAGGGTCACTTGCTGCTATTTGTTTTTCTTTCTCTTGACCAATTATTTGGTGCATTCTAATTTTTTTTACTTATGAAAAGCTCTTACACCAAATGGGGTTATCTATATACATAATTGTGTGTAGAAATAGATTATTTCTCAATTTAAATGATAGGAGTTCAGGAAAACATTCTATAATCTTCATTACTTAATCAGCCCAAGTCTGTCCATTTTCCAAGTGGCATAGGGACTGGGGAAAAAACTAATCTATTCATATATCATGGATATAGACAATTCTAAACTAGGGTTAGCCTATGTGAAATTGCTTTAAACATTTAATAAGCTCTCGGGTTTAATTTTTCCCTATTGATTTAAAGATGAAATGCACTTAAATAAAGTGGGAAGTCAATGGGAAGGAAGCAATGACTGAGAAGTGCTCTAAAAATGTATCTATCCTTGAGAGTTGGAACAAATATTCATAGGCAAAGGAATCTGTATGTTGTGCTTTCAGGTGTGCAAGTTGATCCATTTCACTCAATATGTTAGGGCTTATAATTTCATCATGCCAACCTTAAATATGTTTGAAAACAAATGTATATATAGATATCTCCATCTATTTTTAATCACAACTTCCACATGTTTCTGTCAAAGCAGATGTTAATGTGATTTTGTTTAATAGAGCATAAGTTTCAGCATGTATAACTTTATTATGTCAGTACCATGGATTCTCAGCCAAAAATTTAGTATAGGACTCCAAAGTAGAAACCTGATTTAGGTACATCGAGTTTTAAAGATAGACAAAAATCTGGTGATGTTCACCTTTAAAAGTAGAAGTAGATGAGGCCTCTCAGCCCCTTCTGAGGCATTAAGTTACTTTCCCGGAGTTACACTTTTAATTCTTCTGATTAATTTGATGAATTTATCAGGTAATTTATCTGATTCAGCATTATGAAACAGTATTATCAGGTTTTGTGCAATAAAATGCTCGGAGATGCCAGGGGCTTTAGATGAATCATTTAATCTTTTTTGATAATGGGGCTAAAGTAGATAATTTCTTACACTGTATATCCTCCAGCTATAAAATGTCATGGTTACTGAATGTGAAATTTGGAAAGCATCTCATTTTCCAGAACCCTCAAGTAGCATCTTAGCAGTTTGACTCTGTTTCTTGTGTGGTTTCAAATTTTGGTTCTTGTATTTCAGCAAGCACCTTCACATTTTTGATATCCTAGGATCCAAATGAAAAAAGTAAAATAAAAGACAGTGGGAAAAGAAAGCTTAACTGCAGAAAGGGGAAAGCTTCCTTTCTGTTCTTGATGAAGCCCCACAATGTCACATCCTCTAAATCTGGCCGTTTAGTGTAAACTCCAGGAGGTAAAGATAGAAGAGGACAGATTTCATGGCTTTCTTTTTATTTCTCTATTTCTGCTCGTCACAAGGGCACCAGGGGGTGAAAATGTATATTAGACAGCAATGGGAATAAAAGCACAAATTTGGAATGGGCCCATTTTGAAAGTTTTGAAAATTTTATTCACTCCAACAGAAATAAATCAGACTTTATATGAATTTCAATAAAAATTATAACATGTATAATTATATATAATGATGAAAGCACAAGGTACTTTATCATGTCATGACCAATATGACAGACTGAGTCAAGTAATTAAATGAACACAAAAAAGTTCTTCTATTAGATAAAATGACAGCTATTCTCAGTATGAAACTTTCATTGAAGGTTGAAGAAAAAATGAAGAAATGCAGAAATAAGAAAATGGAAGTTTCAAGAAACGTCCATGCTGATGACAGTCACAATGATAATGATGTTGATGAATTAATTCACAAAATAAAGAACAGAAAACCTGATAATCATCAATTTCCCAGGAAGGAGAATGACAAGTTTGATAGGTAATCCTATAGCAATATTTTTTTTTTATTATACTTTAAGTTCTAGGGTACATGTGCATAACGTGCAGGTTTGTTACATATGTATACTTATGCCATGTTGGTGTGCTGCACCCATCAACTCGTCAGCACCCATCAATTCATCATTTATATCATGTATAACTCCCCAATGCAATCCCTCCCTCCTCCCCCCTACCCCCTCCCCATAATAGGCCCCAGTGTGTGATGTTCCCCTTCCCGAGTCCAAGTGATCTCATTGTTCAGTTCCCACCTATGAGTGAGAACATGCGGTGTTTGGTTTTCTGTTCTTGTGATAGTTTGCTAAGAATGATGGTTTCCAGCTGCATCCATGTCCCTACAAAGGACGCAAACTCATCCTTTTTTATGGCTGCATAGTATTCCATGGTGTATATGTGCCACATTTTCTTAATCCAGTCTGTCACAGATGGACATTTGGGTTGATTCCAAGTCTTTGCTATTGTGAATAGTGCCGCAATAAACATACGTGTACATGTGTCTTTGTAGTAGACTAATTTATAATCCTTTGGGTATATACCCAGTAGTGGGATGGCTGGGTCATATGGTACATCTAGTTCTAGATCCTTGAGGAATTGCCATACTGTTTTCCATAATGGTTGAACTAGTTTACAATCCCACCAACAGTGTAAAAGTGTTCCTATTTCTCCACATCCTCTCCAACACCTGTTGTTTCCTGACTTCTTAATGATTGCCATTCTAACTGGTGTGAGATGGTATCTCATTGTGGTTTTGATTTGCATTTCTCTGATGGCGAGTGATGATGAGCATTTTTTCATGTGTCTGTGGCTGTATGAATGTCTTCTTTTGAGAAATGTCTGTTCATATCCTTTCCCCACTTTTTGATGGGGTTGTTTGTTTTTTTCTCATATATTTGTTTGAGTTCTTTGTAGATTCTAGATATTAGCCCTTTGTCAGATGAGTAGGTTGCAAAAATTTTCTCCCATTCTGTAGGTTGCCTGTTCACTCTGATGGTAGTTTCTTTTGCTGTGCAGAAGCTCTTTAGTTTAATTAGATCCCATTTGTCAATTTTGGCTTTTGCTGCCGTTGCTTTTGGTGTTTTAGACATGAAGTCCCTGCCCATGCCTATGTCCTGAATGGTACTACCTAGGTTTTCTTCTAGGGTTTTTATGGTATTAGGTCTAACATTTAAGTCTCTAATCCATCTTGAATTAATCTTCATATAAGGAGTAAGGAAAGGATCCAGTTTCAGCTTTCTACTCATGGCTAGCCAATTTTCCCAGCACCATTTATTAAATAGGGAATCCTTTCCCCATTTCTTGTTTCTCTCAGGTTTGTCAAAGATCAGATGGCTGTAGATGTGTGGTATTATTTCTGAGGACTCTGTTCTGTTCCATTGGTCTATATCTCTGTTTTGGTACCAGTACCATGCTGTTTTGGTTACTGTAGCCTTGTAGTATAGTTTGAAGTCAGGTAGTGTGACGCCTCCAGCTTTGTCCTTTTGACTTAGGATTGTCTTGGCAATGTGGGCTCTTTTTTGGTTCCATATGAACTTTAAAGCAGTTTTTTCCAATTCTGTGAAGAAACTCATTGGTAGCTTGATGGGGATGGCATTGAATCTATAAATAACCTTGGGGAGTATGGCCATTTTCACGATATTGATTCTTCCTTATCCATGAGCATGGTATGTTCTTCCATTTGTTTGTGTCCTCTTTGATTTCACTGAGCAGTGGTTTGTAGTTCTCCTTGAAGAGGTCCTTGACATCCCTTGTAAGCTGGATTCCTAGGTATTTTATTCTCTTTGAAGCAATTGTGAATGGAAGTTCATTCCTGATTGGCTCTCTGCTTGTCTGTTGCTGGTGTATAAGAATGCTTGTGATTTTTGCACATTAATTTTGTATCCTGAGACTTTGCTGAAGTTGCTTATCAGCTTAAGGAGATTTTGGGCTGAGACGATGGGGTTTTCTAAATACAATCATGTCATCTGCAAACAGGGACAATTTGACTTCTTCTTTTCCTAACTGGATACCCTTGATTTCTTTCTCTTGCCTGATTGCCCTAGCCAGAACTTCCACCACTATGTTGAATAGGAGTGGTGAGAGAGGGCATCCCTGTCTTGTGCCAGTTTTCAAAGGGAATTTTTCCAGTCTTTGCCCATTCAGTATGATATTAGCTGTGCGTTTGTCATAAATAGCTCTTATTATTTTGAGGTACGTTCCATCAATACCGAATTTATTGAGCGTTTTTAGCTTGAAGGGCTGTTGAATTTTGTCAAAAGCCTTTTCTGCATCTATTGAGACAATCATGTGGTTCTTGTCTTTGGTTCTGTTTATATGCTGGATTACGTTTATTGATTTGCGAATGTTGAACCAGCCTTGCATCCCAGGGATGAAGCCCACTTGATCATGGTGGATAAGCTTTTTGATGTGCTGCTGAATCTGGTTTGCCAGTATTTTATTGAGAATTTTTGCATCAATGTTCATCAGGGATATTGGTCTAAAATTCTCTTTTTTGTTGTGTCTCTGCCAGGCTTTGGTATCAGGATGATGTTGGCCTCATAAAATGAGTTAGGGAGGATTCCCTCTTTTTCTATTGATTGGAATAGTTTCAGAAGGAATGGTACGAGCTCCTCCTTGTACCTCTGGTAGAATTCAGCTGTGAATCCATCTGGTCCTGGACTTTTTTTGGTGGGTAGGCTATTAATTGTTGCCTCAATTTCAGAGCCTGCTATTGGTCTATTCAGGGATTCAACTTCTTCCTGGTTTAGCCTTGGGAGAGTGTAAGTCTCCAGGAAATTATCCATTTCTTCTAGATTTTCTAGTTGATTTGCATAGAGGCGTTTATAGTATTCTCTGATGGTAGTTTGTATTTCTGTGGGGTCAGTGGTGATATCCCCTTTATTATTTTTTATTGCATCTATTTGATTCCTCTCTCTTTTCTTCTTTATTAGCCTTGCTAGCGGTCTGTCAATTTTGTTGATCTTTTCAAAAAACCAACTCCTGGATTCATTGATTTTTGGAGGGTTTTTTGTGTCTCTATCTCCTTCAGTTTGGCTCTGATCTTAGTTATTTCTTGCCTTCTGCTAGCTTTTGAATGTGTTTGCTCTTGCCTCTCTAGTTCTTTTAATTGTGATGTTAGAGTGTCAATTTTAGATCTTTCCTGCTTTCTCTTGTGGGCATTTAGTGCTATAAATTTCCCTCTACACACTGCTTTAAATGTGTCCCAGAGATTCTGGTATGTTGTATCTTTGTTCTCATTGGTTTCAAAGAACATCTTTATTTCCGCTTTCATTTCGTTATGTACCCAGTAGTCATTCAGGAGCAGGTTGTTCAGTTTCCATGTAGTTGAGCGGTTTTGATTGAGTTTCTGAGTCCTGAGTTCTAGTTTGATTGCACTGTGGTCTGAGAGACAGTTTGTTATAATTTCTGTTCTTTTACATTTGCTGAGGAGTGCTTTACTTCCAATTATGTGGTCAATTTTGGAATAAGTGCGATGTGGTGCTGAGAAGAATGTATATTCTGTTGATTTGGGGTGGAGAGTTCTATAGATGTCTATTAGGTCCGCTTGGTGCAGAGATGAGTTCAATTCCTGGATATCCTTGTTAACTTTCTGTCTCGTTGATCTGTCTAATGTTGACAGTGGAGTGTTGAAGTCTCCCATTATTATTGTATGGGAGTCTAAGTCTCTTTGTAAGTCTCTAAGGACTTGCTTTATGAATCTGGGTGCTCCTGTATTGGGTGCATATATATTTAGGAGAGTTAGCTCTTCCTGTTGAATTGATCCCTTTACCATTATGTAATGACCTTCTTTGTCTCTTTTGATCTTTGATGGTTTAAAGTCTGTTTTATCAGAGACAAGGATTGCAACCCGTGCTTTTTTTTTGTTCTCCATTTGCTTGGTAGATCTTCCTCCATCCCTTTATTTTGAGCCTATGTATGTCTCTGCATGTGAGATGGGTCTCCTGAATACAGCAGACTGATGGGTCTTGACTCTTTATCCAGTTTGCCAGTCTGTGTCTTTTAATTGGAGCATTTAGTCCATTAACATTTATTATTAAGGTTTATTATTATTATTATTATTAAGGTTTATTTATTAACATTTAATATTAAGGTTAATATTGTTATGTGTGAACTTGATCCTGCCATTATGATATTAACTGGTTATTTTGCTCGTTAGTTGATGCAGTTTCTTCCTAGCCTCGATGGTCTTTACATTTTGGCATGTTTTTGCGATGGCTGGTACCGGTTGTTCCTTTCCATGTTTAGGGCTCCTATAGCAATATTTAAAAGCAGATCATTGTTAATTGTTCTATAAAATGAATTCTAATTTGGGTTAATATATACGATTAACAAATTTTGTACTTTTATGAGGAATATTCTGCCTTGCCTGGTAATCATAAAATGGAAATTAACAAGCAATGAGATACGATCTTTCCAATATATTGATGTTTTATTTAAAAAATAACTAGACAAATGTGAAGAAAGATATGCTCTTATACACTGTTGCTAAATGAAATTGGTAAATCTTTATTGAAGGATAGTTTAGTAGCATGCATCAAAATTTTAAATATGTCATTTCATTAACCTGACAGCTTTACTTCTGGGACTAGATTCTACAGGAAAATATGAGTTTACACATATACACAAGCAGTTAAGGTCATTAATTATATATTTGTTATATATGTGATATATCACATATATAACATGCAATAGGCCAACATATATGTGTGTGTATAGTTATTTCTTTATATGAAATTATTGCATGCATACATATATATGGTAAGAACTTTCATTATAGCATTGTCATATCAAAATGTTTGAGATTGCATAAAAGTCTATTAATAAGGAAATAGTCATACCCATAAAATAATGTAGTATGCAACCCTCTTATAAAAATGAAGTTGCATTTATAGTGTAGTGATTATTTCACCAGTAAAGTATCTTTAAAGCATTTGGTTTGATAACACATCTTGTATTATTTTCATATTGCTATAAAGACACTACCTGACACTGGGTAATTTATAAACAAAAGAAGTTTAATTGACTCACAGTTCCTCATGGCTGGGGAAGCCTCAGGAAATTTACAGTCATTGCAGAAGGCAAAGGAGAAGCAAGCACCTTCTTCACAAGGCAGTGGGAGAGAGTGAGAGCAAGGAAGTCCCCTACTTTAAAACCATCAGCTCTTGTGAGAACTCACTATCACAAGAACAACATGGGGAAACAGCCTCCATGATCAAG